>NW_017257442.1:409210-413563 GCF_001594055.1 Mycetomoellerius zeteki | reverse complement strand
CGCAGCCATTGATAATTACGATCGTGTTTCCATAACCTTAAGTCTATAGCGTATAATTCATTGAAAATAAGAATTCAACCAATCGGGACAAAAGAAATCAAGATTACTCGATTATCTGATTGGTTAAATTTTTCAATGTCCAATCTTAAGCTGATTCTACATTGATCGCATCGCAGCGTCGCAAGCGTGTCGCAAGCGTTATGGTCCAATCAGAGTCGAGCTAGCTTGACGTTGATTGGACTGCAACGCTTGCGACGTTGCGATGCGACTAATGTAGAACCAGCTTAACATTAAATGTACGGTAATATTTCATTTGTGCGTTTTTGTCGTACGACAAAGTTTTCAAGCCTGTTGATTGGCTACAAGACAGAGAGATCTAAGGGGGACCTCTTTGTCCTGTATGTACATACACATTTGTCGTACGACGAAAACGCACAAATCCTTAAACGAGGACAGATGATGAATCCGAGCGACATTTCCGAACGCAGCCTCTATAGGACGACACACAATGGGCGAATTCACCGATGGGGTGCTTTTAAAGACGGCGGTCCTGGGCAAATTTTTGTAACTATCAATAGGGCCCCGGGCATCCGGGAGTAATGGAAGAACGATGACATTATCGATAATTGATATAAATATGATTATTAACATAAATATATTTGGATAGTAATATAAACATATATTCGCAAATTTCATTTGATTCAATACACGCATGAGCCATTGACTATCAAATCATGGACTATCGCACTTTCAAAAATCCTTGGGGAGTTGCGAATAGTTTCACGGGCATCAAAGATGCGTTGGAGTTGCATATCTTCGATATTAATCTGAATAAATTAAAAGAGTTTTAAGATCGAGAGATCGAGATCGAGAAATCGTGTCGGAGCTTATTAATAATCTCAATAACAGTGGATTTGCTATGTTTATATATATATTTTTTTATATTTGGTGAGAAGCTCGTCCTCAAAATTTGTCTTTTAGTTACATTCTGTACATCATATTTATTATAACTGAAATAAATTATTAAAATATAAATTAATGGATATATAAACATTTTCTTATAAATATTTATATATAGGATATTTATATGTAGGAATAAAGACAGTGAAGATGACAGTACACCTGTTGTACGTTTGATCAGAAACATAAATAAAAAGACGAGAAGATATATACTGAATTCTGATGACAGTGATTATGAACAGATAGATGATCATGAAGATAATGAAGCATATACGATTAATGATTTTAACAATTCTGATTCAGCAAAAAGTCTTCATGAAGATTATGATGAAAAATATTATAGTGACTTGAATTCTGATTCAGGTAAAGATTAGCAAATAAAAATTGGTATCATACGTAACACTGTGATTTTGTATGTAATATATATAGGCTTGTTCCTTTTGGCTGAATTTTTGCAACAGTTCATCTTTCTTCTTCTTCTTTTCTTCTAGAGAGAAAAGAAAGAAAGATGAACTGGTGCGAAAGTTCAGCTAAAAAGAACAGGCCTTATGATTTTGTATGTATCATGTCTGATAAAATAAAACTTGCTTCATTATATACAGGGTGACCCATTTTAATCTATCACTCCAAATATTTCTGTTCCCTTGCATTTTACAAGAAAATGTTTCAGACAAAAGTTGTATGGTTTCAAGGGGGCCATAAAATGATACCATTGGTTTAACCTTGGATAGTCGCTTGAAGGTCACATGAAGGTCATCTTCAATTTCTTAAATTGAACCCACTATTTTTTATTACATATTCTTGTAGCTTATCTCGAGAGCTTTCCAAAACACTATAATAAAATATTTTTTCATTAAGTATTTTTCGAGTTATAAGGCTCGAAAGTTACAGTACAGCCGGCATTAGCATTACGCAAGTTGTCCGACCGACGGCTAAAACCTCTTGAATATTGTTCAGGTCCTGGATAACATTTGTAAAGATCAAGACCATTGCAGGCTGTACCTCTTATTTTCATTTTTGCAAAATTCATTTTTACGTAAAAATAAAAATAAGGGGTACAATCACCAGTCCATCGGTCGGATAACTTGCGTAATGCTAATGCTGTACTATAACTTTCGAGCCTTATAACTCGAAAAATACTTAATGAAAAAATATTTTATTATAGTGTTTTGGAAAGCTCTCGAGGTAAGCTACAAGAATATGTAATGAAAAAAAGTGGGTTTAATTTAAAAAATTGAAGGTGGCCTTCATGTGACCTTCAAGCGATTATCCAAGGTCAAACCAATGGTATCATTTTATGGCCCCCTTGAAACCATACAACTTTTATCTGAAACATTTTCTTGTAAAATGCAAGGGAACGGAAATATTTGGGGTGATAGATTAAAATGGGTCACCCTCTGTATATGTATATATATAATTTTATATAGATACTTTATACAGAGAGAGAGTATCCCGCATAAAGATCATCACAACACTTAAGGATCCTGAGATTATTTTAAGATTAAAATTTTAATATTAAAGTGTCGTGAGGCTATAACAGTATTTTAATCATAAACATTAAAAGTTAGCTAATTATATCGCCTAAAATTTGCGCGTTCAGGCGTGATAGAACTCAAAGTGCTAAAAACGAAAGCCAATTGTCGCCTCGTGTTAATGTTGATATAAAGATTATATATATACGAAGGTAAAATTATTGATATATTAAAAAATTATTATAGCTTCAACATTTTGGTATTAAAATTTTTGCCTCAAAGTGATCAAAGAAGTCTCCCCTTAAGCGTTGTTATGGTTTTTACGAGATATCTTGTATAGATTCTTTTGTTTTCTATTATTTTACATAGATTCTTCTCTTTCATGTTCACGGATTAAAAATAAGAGTAAAAAAAGAAAAGATGTTACTCATGATAATACCAGAGAAGATATAAAAGAATTAAAACTTAATTCTTCTAATGATTCTCTAAATAATATGAATTTAAGTGACCTTGATGAATCATACAAACGAAATAATACTGACCATAAAGTAGCAGACGAAAACAAAGAAATTGATGTACCTGTCACTATTGTGCTTGATTCAGGTATTTTTATTTATAACATCAAACGTATAGATTTTAATCTTGCATAAATAAATCTTTTTGGTAATTATTTAGAACCTCTCCCCCTGTTTAGGGGCGCATGACTTCCACGCGAAGCGACTTCACATGAAAGTCGTGCGCCCCTATATGGGGAGATAAGATAGAATAAATAATTTAAAGAATAGGTAGATTATATTTTTTCGACCTCCCCCAACTTATTGTCACTAATTGAGTCATAACAAAGATTATTATCAACATTGCAACCGAAAAATGTCGAAATTCGGAAAAGGTCCTATTCTAAATAACTGCTATATTTTTATACACGGTATAATAATATTATCTATATTCCCCACACAGTCTAAATTTTCAAAACAATATTTAAAGATATCTTTAAGATATCTTATGTTTCAATTATGGACTTTTATGTGTCTGAGAATTCTTTATCATCTACAGATTCTGCTTCTGGACAAAACAGCGATGCTGAATTTGCAGTATCTTTTGCAAAAGAAGAAATTGGTGTTGGAAATGTGGATCCATTAATAGCGCAGAAAAGAGCACTTACGGTTTGCAAATTAGAGCAGCTTAAAAATGAGTCAGCCCAGATGAAGGTAATATATGAGATATGTATGGTCTGATAATAAAGTTCCCGGATCACAGCAATAAAAAACAGATAACACACACACGCACGCACGCACGCACGCACGCACGCACGCACGCACGCACGCACACACACACAATAAAAAATATTATATTTTATCTTTGAAAATAGTTCTTTATGACATTAATACATTTGGCATTTTTGGATTAAAGCCTCAAAACTTTTTTTTAAATCCGTAGTTGGGATGATGTTCAGAGCATTTGTCATATTCTTCTGAATGTTCTTGACATATTAAAAATGTTTACCTTTCATGATGTTTTTGAACTTTCGGAACAGCATGGAATCCGAAAAAGATTCAGCGAGTAAGACGAGCGACTAATTTCAATTTTTTTCACTATCAAGAAAATTGCATGACAACGTTCTTGCACACAAGGGAATCATCGTGAAGCAGTTTTTGGCCAAAAAAAAAGGTTGAGATTAATCACGTATTCGCTGGATCTGATTTTCGGATTTTATGCTATTCCTGAATTTAAAAAAGCATGATACATAGAAGGTAAATACTTTCAAGTGAATGACATTCAAAGACATATGATAACACTGCTCTGAACAATATTCCAATTTTAGATTTTAAAAAAAGTTTTTAGGCTTTGTATCGAAGATGTGTGAGTGTATTAATGTCACGGAGGATTATTTTGGAAACATACATATACATATACATATATA
>NW_017257442.1:380866-408415 GCF_001594055.1 Mycetomoellerius zeteki | reverse complement strand
GTATTTTTGAATAATTTTGTGTTATTATTGAAAATGAATTTTTTTATAGCTGATGATATGGGCTTGGGCAAAACACTAACTATGATAGCTTTGATTTTGATCACTCTTGCTAAAGATTCTGATGAAAGTGGTGATGATGATGATGGTAATGATGCCATATGGACTAGCAAGAATAGATCTTCACGTATGTAAAAGTTTTATAGAATTTTATAGAATTTATAATAGAAACAAGTTTTTCTATAATTTTTAAAATATTTGCTTCCTTAACTTTAATTCATTTAAATTGTGATACTATATTCAGCATAAATTATGACAATTTTGATATGAATGTACTTAATATAATAAATCTGTTAAGATGAATACATGTGATTACGATAGATCATAAAGGTGGTACTCTAGTAGTATGTCCTGCGTCTTTATTGTCACAATGGGAAAATGAAGTACGGAATAGATGCAAACGTGGTTTATTATCTGTTGAAGTGCATCACGGCAGCAATCGACAGAGCGCTCCTAAAAAATTGGCGAAAAATGATATAGTCATCACGACATATAATATATTATCTCGAGATTATAAAATCAATTCTACATTATATAAGGTATACAATCAAAGCTTACAAATATTATTTGACCAATGAGTAGACAAGTAGAAACTTAATCTTATTAATACGTATATAATATAGATCTGAGTTTTTAATTTAATTGCAAATTGAAATTTTATTACAGATCAATTGGAAAAGGGTTATACTCGATGAAGCGCATGTAGTAAGAAATCACAAAAGTCAAGCATCTGAAGCGGTATGTGGGCTCGTAGCGAGTAGACGATGGGCTCTCACCGGCACACCTATACAGAATAAGGAGTTAGATTTATATTCCATACTGAAGTTTCTTAAATGCTCACCTTTTGATGATTTACGCGTTTGGAAGCGATGGGTAGATAATAAGAACGCTGCGGGCCATCAAAGATTGGCAACCGTAATGAAGACAATAATGTTGCGCAGAACTAAACAAGAATTGATGTCGAAGGGCGAGTTGAAAAGTTTACCCGATAAATCCATCGAGGAAGTGATAGTGCAACTCGATCAACAGGAACAATTGGTTTATGAAAAAGTTTTAGCGTATTCCCGTACTCTGTTTGCACAATTTTTAACTCAACGTGCAGAGAAAGAACATATGTTAGATTTGTACAGTGGCAAATACAATAAACCTTCCTTTCTCTCAAACCCAAGTAAGATTTCATTTAAAATAATATGCTATATCTTGCGTACTTCTAATCATCGAAATGTATTAATATTTATTTTAATGCGCAATTATCCGTTTTCTTTTTTAAGACAAGGAGACTCAGTTCACAAAAGCACAAAATAAATTATTGGCGTCGCACGCCGACGTAAAGACACATGAAATTTTAGTGCTTCTATTACGACTACGTCAAATATGTTGTCATCCAGCATTGATCCATGCAATGCTGGATCAGGAAGATTTACAACAAAGTGGTATAATGGATATAGAAAACGTGGACTTCGACTTATTATCCCGCATGCATAATATATCACTTAATGGAATTGATAATGAAGAGGAGAACGCTGGTGTTGATCAAAGAATAATGGGAAATCTACTTACCGCCGAGAATCCGGTGTTTGAAGAAGATCGTATTAGCTCTAAGGTGACTGATAATTATATACTTTGAACAAACTGTACTATTTCATTTGGTTATAATTCAATATAAAATGATTCAGATGAAGATGCTACTTGACTTGGTTAAAAAAATTTTGCGAAAAAGTGACGATAAACTTATTATCGTTTCGCAATGGACAATGTTGTTGGAAATTATAGCATCACATTTGCCTTCAATAAAAGGGGCTACTTTTAGCAAGTTTACAGGAAGTGTTCCTATTAAAAATCGACAGGTATGGATTATCGATATCAATATTACCAGTGTACAATCACGTTCATAAATATTTTGTTATTAATATTTTTGTCACATTTCACAAAAAGTTAAATATTTTGTTGAAAAAAAATTGTTGAGAAATTTTTGATCACGCATTTTAAAGCGCAAAAATAGGGCTTTAAATCTGCGCTTAAATTTTTTTTTCTACAGCATTAAATTATATAAAATTGAAAATTGATATTGTAATATTTTTATTTCACTCTAAAGCGCTGCAGTTTGATGAAACGTAGGGAAAAATTTAGTATAAAAATATTTTAAAATAGGCTTTCTAAGTGCAGCGCTTTAATATAAGACAAAGATATTGCAAAATGTATCGATTTTCAATTTTATGTAATTTAAAAACAAAATGTAGAAAAAAATTCAAACAGATTTAAGCACTTTAGATTAAAGCAAGATTAAAGCACTTTACGTTTTAAAATGTGTGGTCGTAAATTTTTATACGATTGTTTTTTACCGCGATGTTTAACTTTTCATGAAATGCGACAAAAATATTAGTTTATAAACAACAATATTTACAAACGCGACTGTGTATTTTTATTATATTCTACCCCATTAAAAAATTAATACTTATGTATTTTTCTTTCAGGGTATAGTGGAATCTTTTAACAGTCGACATTTTGGTCCGAGAATTCTGTTACTGTCACTTACTGCTGGCGGAGTGGGATTAAACTTGGTAGGCGGCAATCATTTATTGTTATTCGATATTCATTGGAATCCACAGTTGGAAACACAAGCGCAAGACAGGATTTATCGTTTTGGTCAAACAAAGAATGTTTACATCTACAAGTTTGTATATCGTGTTTGATTTCTACGTATGTTCTTTGCAAAGTTCATTTTAATATCTTTGTTTCCATTTTTAGATTTATCTGTGTCAATACAATAGAAGAGCGTATTAAAGCGTTGCAAGAACGAAAACTTCAGATAGCAAAAAATGTACTGAGTGGTGATACAAGCAACGCGGTTGGAAAACTTACGCTGAACGATCTCAAATCTTTATTCGGCTTCTAATCCATTTTGTCTTGTAATAAATAGAACAACAGTTGATAACTTTATATTACATAAAATGTTTTATTTAATCATAATTATAAAATCGCTATCATTTAAGTATATATATATATATATAATATTTCCTATATTAAATATAATATATTTAAATAGTTTTGATAATAATACACATTTTAATAAATGAAATAGTTGCATTACATTATGAATTCTCTATGGACAATTTATTATTTTCTTTCTATTAATTTTATTTATCTAAACTATTATCTATGCTTTGATTGTTTTAACTGTTGACATGATTATATTTTATTTGTTTTAAGTTCTCTTATATTAATACGTATCAATTCATATTTTGTTATTTGTAAAATAGAATGCGACATTTACTTTAAAATCAATAAATTAAGGTATAATACAATATAATAGTTTTTATTTTATCACATGACATTCTCTTATTTACTTTATCACATTTATTACCAGTTAATTTTGGTGGTACTTAGAAAGGATAGCGATTAATAACACTACTATTACTATTTAAATTAAGCCCGATGTACATACATAATGCGCTATTAATCGATATTAATGGACGAGTTTGGATGGGTGTGTTCGGATTCCCACCCCGGTGCTCCACAGATGCAATATCATCCTTATTTAACGTTCGGTAAACAATAAGGATGGAGTGATATCTGAATGGCATTCGGGTGCGAATCTGAACATAGCTCAAGGGAAAGTTTTTACTTTTAAAAGTAAGTTACAGTTACAGTTTTTTTTAAAATAAATTACCGATTTTATTTTGATTATTCTATTATTAATTTTATTTTTATAATTTTGTCAGTTTTGCAAATGATTGTTTTATTTTTTTAAGATCTTAATCTTTTTGAGACCATCTAACGATCGGTGCCAATTGGTATGGGGAAATAAATTTTTGGTATATTTGGAGATTGATCACTGGAGTCTATACAAGGCTTAAATTGTTATACGAAGAATGTAAATCATGACTTTAAGTTTACTACGCTGAAGAGAGCTAAAAATTAGTCGAAATGTTTGTCTTATTGTGAATATTACATTTTTTTAATCGTTAATTTCTGTAATAATTTTATGCGCATCACCTATTTACAATGTGGGTTTCTAATAGCCTGTTGCTCCTCTTTTTGTTTTTGATTAGTGTATTATGATGTTTTTTGTATAACAATTACTTTTTCTCTTTTATAGATTCAAAAATCCTTTTCCTAGGAAAGGATACACTTTAAAATATACACATTAATACGTGTTTGTGTGTCTGTGAGATGGAGTTTATTCCGAGAACACAAAAAAATTCAAAATTGAGTTAAAAAATGAAACCTTTACCCTTTCTTAGTTCAACATTTAGAGCTGTCATCATGACATTTGGTTCATATAAAAGTGTAATCTGTAGTTACGAAATAATAGTCCACATACTAGTAGTTTGTACGAAGATACAACGTGGAGTTCAGTTCAATTGGACTTGGGCCCACAACTCATGATTAACTTTTAATCGAGGTTCAACTTGTTTCTCATCTCTTTCCAATTCTAGAATTAGAAAGAGACAATGAATAAATTGAACTTCAGTTAAGAGTTAACCGTAAGTTGTGGAACTGAGCCTTAGACGTGTAATTAAAACGTTATTGTTATACGAATATTTATGCCCTGGTAAAAAAGTTTCGCTGAAATTATTCTACGTTTTGGAACATTTTAGTGAAATTGCTGAAAATTTGCTGAAACTTCACTGAAAGTGAATTTTTCAGCTAACATACTGAAAAATCACTGAAATCTAACCGAAATTTCTCTGAAATTCTTGTTGAAATTTGTCTGAAAATTTTGCTGAAATTTTTCTGAAATTTTGTCGAAAATGAATTTTTCAACTAAAATTCGTTAAAATTAAACTGAAATTTTTGTGAAATACTGAAATTTTGTTGAAAAGTGTTCCAAAACGTGGAATAATTTCAGCAACATTTTTCCACCAGGGTGTGTATGTGTGAGATATTGATGTAGTAGTATGTAGTGATATGTCAATGGACACGTAAATCGTGTGAGCCCTACTTACGCTATGACTAATCATCTTTAGGGTCCTCTTAATTAACGATGAAACATCAAATATTTTGACAGCGCAGATAATAATAGAATGTGTGTTACTTTTCGATGTGCTCAACTTCTTTTTTCGTACTCAATTGTTTTTAAAGTTCTTAAGTATTATAATTAAATTAAAATTCCAATGGAATAGAATAAAAAGTTTTAAAAGTAATATTATAATTAAGGTTAATCAGTAAAAATCTATTTCATTTATAAAAATCAAAATAAAAATTTTAAAAAGTATTATCCTTAAATCAAGTCTCCTAAAATGAGGGACACTTCATATTTTGATTGCTTCATATATTATGTGACTGCTTTTTTGAAATAAATTACTCTATAAATTATTATTTTTTAACTTTATGCTTGCAGTTAAATAGACCATAAAAATATTTATGATATAGCATAAAATAATTCGTTTTTCCTTTTATTTTTTGAGAAATTCAAAAGAGACCAAGTTTCTTAATATTGACGTTATTAAACAATATTTTTTGTATTAATAATATTAATTTAAAGGATATAATATATTATTATATGATATTATATTATTATATGATTAATTTTATTTTAAAAGAAATGACAAGAAAGTTATTTTAAAGTTATAACATTTACAAAAATACATGAATGTGTTTATTTAATTGTACGAGTATATAAACAAATATGATATGTTATAAAGTATGTAATGCTTTACAATTATTTAAGAGGGAGTATAATATTCTTCGGTATAGTAACATTTATCAATTGATCATATAGTGATGTTTCATTCGAAATATTAACAAGACGTATATGTTTAAAAAATAATAAATTTATAACACCTGGAGGTATCTCAGCTGTTGAAAACATGTTACAATATGGTGTTATATTGCATGAATTTTCACTTTGTAATACAATAACGCAATTGCCAATAAATAGAGATACTGTCAGAAAACTGAACAATTTATTTTCATCAATATGATTGAGAAGAATTATACCTCTTGGTGCACGAATGACGGTTTGTTCCAATCTTTCATTTTGACAGGTTAATGTATTTTTATATGTCTTATTTAATAATTTTATACATTTTGACATTGTCTTTGCTAATAGATATTTGCTAAAGCAAAAAAGAAACTTTGTTAAAAATATTATTTATTAAGAGTATACGGACACATATAAGTATACAAAAAAATCTATAGAAATATATGTGTATAAACATTTTTTAGTAAATTAAAATATATACCCATTGTGTTCTAATGTATGTACAAGATTACTTAATATTGTTACTCTAGAATTAATAGGCAAATTACTCCAACTTTCAAACGCTTCGATAGATGAGTCTTTGCAATTATTTATATCTTCTCTGCAATAAATTATTTAAACACATTTATATAACGTAAGTTTTTTAAATTTAAATATTTATTATAGAATAAGAAGGAAAGAAGAGTACATGTATTCGAACCTTGTTGCTTGTGCACATATATTATCATTATGTATCCAATATGTATCATTCACGGGCTTTTGCCATGTACCATTATAAAAATGATTGTAAACTGAACCTGTACATGTATTTAAATTTATTTTATCTTCATCTTCAGGCTGTACAAGTTCATAACGTAAAATGGAATCCAATATTTTGCTCTTGAAAGGAAGATTAATACTAGTACCAAACTCCAAATACGCATTTATGAATATAACATCCTTCTGTTCAAAATAGAAATAGTTTTAATAAGGTTTTAGATAGTTTAGGCAATTGTATTATATCATTTAAGTTATATTACTTGTAGTTTCATTGCTAATGTTTTTGCAGATATACTATCTTCTGACCATATGGACATTATATTGAAAGATGATAAAAAATCTTTGCAGGAAGTAAATAATTCATTTCTTGAATGAAATATAAAAATAGGTAAAACCACTATAAAAATTTTTTATATTTTTTTTAAAAAAGCCATAAAAATTTCTGTTTTACTGATTCTTGGATAAAAATTTTTTTCATTTGTAACAGAAAACACGGTTTAATCTTCAAATAGGTAATAATTGCATACAAATCTGAATCTTCGAACACAATCATCTCTGTGGTGTAATCTGTAGAAATTTAAAAAATCTTAATTATGAAATTAAGAAAATATTTTTAAATTGTAATATGTTAATTTTTAAATATTATGTTTACTTGAAATTAATGGCTCATACAATGCATCTACAGTTGTCAGAAGAGAATTATCACTAAAAAATATATAAATGTTTATAAAAGACATAATGTTACCTTTAACATAAAAAGTATTAATTAATATTTAATAAATAATTTAATAGTACAAATTTATTTAATAATATAAGTATTTTTGGATAATTACATAATAGTCCTTTTCAAAAATAATGAAATCTCGTGTTCTTCACATATAAACATTAAATACATTATATTGAAATCATTCATATTGAGCACATTCTCTAAAAATAGGGAAAAAATATTTCTACATAAATATATAATTCAATGTTTCATTGTCATAAGTTGCTTTATAAAAATAATATGAAGAATAAAGAAGCAAATTCTGGACAATATATCAATATATGTATAGTATATCACAATTGCACAATTACTAGAATATTAGCATAAGTATCAAACTCACTATCAAACATCGTTTTTATTCCTTTAGCATACAAATGATCAAGAAGAGAAGTAACAATATCCACATGGTTACAAACAGATTTGAAAACAGACAAATTCTCTTCTATTACAGAAGCTGTTTGAAAGAATCTATAAATGCAAAAAAGAAAATAAATAAAAAATATAGCAACAGCTTTATATTTTTACATCATTCTTAATTTAGAGATAAGTATTTATGTACTTACCTATCTGAAACATTATTTTTTAATTTCAGATTTTCAAGTAAAGTGGATATCTTGTTCAATACTTCCTAACAACACATAAAAAATAGTACGGAGCATTATTTGCGATATAGAAAATACAACATAGTTTAAAATTCAATATTCTATTTCACAATTTCTCAATATATTATTCATATTCATATTCATATTCACCTGCTTGTTGATTTCATCATATACTAAGATGTTGTAATATCGATTTATAGCATTTATTCGTTCACACATTCTCTTGATTATTAGTCAATTTCCAGCAATATTAAAGAAGAAGTATGTGTGTCTCGCTATCTTTGAAAACAAGTGAAGATGATTTTGTGTAAAGAGAAAACGCTTTGATTTGAAGCAACCAACTGGTAATCGGTAGCGCTTTATAGACAATCCTTCCTTACATTACACACTGAAGATCAAATAAGTAAATATTACGATTATGTGATATAACCAGTATAACATACGTATCTAAACAGTACGCATAATAATGTCCAAAATTAGGACTTAAAAACGGCTTATATATCTAGTAAATAGTATTACATCCCCGATGAAAATTTTTCTTAAAATTTATATAATTTTTCAAAATTTTTATATAATTTTATAACTTTTTAGAAAAAATTTCTCAAATTTTTTATATAAAATAGAACAATTTTTTGAAGTACTGAGAACGTCTACATCTTTTGTAGAATTTTCTATTTATAGATGTGGTATCAATTTTATGGTCTTCACTATTATAAATTTTATCTGCGTTCTCTTTGAGATGACATAAAGATCCTTGATGTCTTAAATTGATTATTACATATTATTTTTTATTTTCTCATATCATTCATTATTTGATCCGAGAATGACCGCACATTAAAGATAGAAGTTTGACTTTTTTTTTATTATTAATGTATATATTCATAAAATTCATTTATTCTAATATAATTAACTAGCGTAACTCATCACAGATCACCTTCTAAGTTCTTGATTTTTTTTATTTGAACCTTTAAATTATTAATAATTTCTTCTTGCTTAATGTGAAAACAAAAATTGTATCAGGAATAACAAATTATATAATTAGAAATATTGTTTTGTACAATTCTACTGATTAAGTTAATCAATATTTAGTCATAAACTAGATTGGAAAATATATTTGTGAGTTAAATATCGGGATATATCATTCTTGTTGTTTATCATATATTAAACAAGAACAAATTATATTAAGCACTGAGAGCGTCAAATATTGGGACTATTTGTATGCATATAATTTGTGTGCAATAAGATCTGAAGAACAGAACAAGAAAAATATAATAACAGACGTAACTTTGGAATACAACGTTCAAATTTAATAGTATATTTTCATTCTTGTCACATGACTCACAATTAAATCGTCACTTCCGAGGAGAAGATCGCAAGAAGCACTGAAAATTTGCCCAATCTTTTCATGAGAATTCCCCAGAATCTCCAGGAGAAGCCTGAACTACCTGTAGCAGTCCGTTTCTAGTGAATGTAAAGCGAAATAAAGGTTGTGAATGAATGGAAATCTTACAATAGAAAAGAGATCCGTGAACAATTATTGACATCTAATGTATGCTAATTGCATACATAATTTATACAAGAAATCGTCAAAAAGCAAATCGTGGCAATGATAAATTGTTGCAACAAAGCATTACGTCAAATACCATATTGCAAAGTAACAATACTATTGCAGCTATAATTGTGACAACAGCAATTTCGTTAGAATAGTATAAAACGCAGTAGATTGTATCTCCATAAATATTTGTTTAAATAAAAAAAAAGGGAAAAAAGGAAGTAAAAATGACAATTGATTTGTCGACTGTGCCGCTTGTTGCAGCCACTATTGCGAGCAGACAAATTATCGCAACAATGTTAAACCCCGTGAAAGTTTTACCAAGCGATAACGGTTTGCCAAGGTATTCTATCGTTCGTGATTTAAATATGCATTTTCGAAAATATCATGTGTGTTAATTAATTTTTAAATAAATTATAAGGGATTGGAGAGGCTTGGCGCATCAGTTAGAATTCAGCTCAAAATTTGTGTCAATGCTTGTGTCACATTCTGATCCAACAATGCGCATATTCACAGAGCTGGCAGACAAAAATAAAAAAGACATTACAATAAAAGATTTTCAAGCAATGATGGAACAGATGGATAGATGGGACGTTATTGATGACACTGAAGCTTTGTTCCGTATGTACAATATTATACTAAATGGAACAAAAATTTATTCTTTGATATCGTTTGATAAACAGATATATAAATAATATAAGGATAAAAGACTGTAATAATTACAATTATCATTGAAAGATATTTTTATGTTGTAGAAAGTGATGCTGAGAGGTATTTGGAGCATCAGCAAAGAGCTCAAATGTCAGCAGATCCGATGGACGAATGCATTGATAAAAAAATACTTACTTTAGGTTTGTTTAATTGTTCATAGTGATTTTAATTTTTAACTTATTTTGTGCAATACAATATACTTGAGTCATGTACATAATTATATTAAACGATATAATATTTGTAATATATGTTTTTCATAGATGATATTCACAGATTAAAGCAAGGTTTAGGATCGCAATATTACGATGCATTTCTTTTATATGCAGAAGAGGATATTGACTTTGTGAATGAGATGATTGAGAAGCTTGAGATACAATTTAAGCTAAAGGTATTGCAAATAAATGAGATTTATGTATGATTTCTTCTTATATAAATTTAAGTAAAATTAAACTGCGTTATTGCGCTTTCAGCTGTGTTTGAAAGATCGAGATTTGGTAGCTGGTTTAGAATTTGAACATGAAGCAGTAATGGAATTAATATCTGAACGGTGTAACAGATTACTCATTATAATATCACCGAATTTAATGAAACATTCAGCAAACAAATTTTTTTTAAACTATACTCAAGCTTTAAGTATCGGTATAATGTTTTTATATCATATTTCTTTTAAAATGCAATTGAAATGATATTTTGAGTATTGTTTTCTAAAAGATTCATATATTTCCTTAGAAAAGCGACAAAGAAAAATTATACCATGTATATACAAAAGCTGTGAATTGCCATTTCAACTGAAATATATATTTAATTTGGATTATAACCGTAAAGGATTATTTGATTTTTGGGGCAGATTACGTGATTCTATACAAGCTCCGAATTCTACTGCTATAAGGTAACATAACTCTTGTGTTCTATTTGATTTAATATATATAATAAATTATTTTAAGAATCTAAATGATATCATTAATTTTATAGCAGTTCAACTCAAATAGGAAATAGCAGTATAATGCAGACTACAGAAATAAAAAAAACTTTCTCCGATAAGTACAGTGACGAACCTCACATTACTCAAAAAATAAATGAAGAAGCATTAAAATCTCCACAACAGAAGAGTGAAAATTGTAAAAGTGAAATTATCGCGAAAGCAATAAGTGATATAGAAACTTTAAATGTTAATAATAAAAAGAATAAGACATTGTTACGATGGGAAAAAATTACTTCAAATTTGAAGACGAAGCAAACTAAAAAAAGTGATCAGTTAACTACAGAAGCAATTGTTCAAAATCTGCCATCAGTAGATAACTTAGACAGCTTAGATTTATCAAGTACTCACGTATATAAGAAAAAGAAGAAAAATTTATTTAGCAAGTTTACAAAGAAAAAAATTCCTGTGAAGACTTGAAGACAATCTTTATACAAAGAATTGTATATAAAAATCATATTTATATGGTATGTGCAGAAATACATTTAAACGTTTATACAATGTAATAGATTTAGGAAGATATCCCTTCAAAATAAGTTTTACATATATAACAATTGTACATATTATATGTTACCAGAAGATTAAGAGTAGTAGTATAAAGAATAGTTTGTTACAGATATGATACAATATATGTATTTATTATTTTTTGTTGAAATTATTGATCCAAATATGATACATTATTGGACTTAACTGAAATTAATTTTGTTACATAAAGAGTTAAAAAAATTATATATGTAAGTTATAAGATAATGTAAATATATATACATATTATGCAATATGAGATTAATGAATATACATATATATATATATACACACATATATATATATATATAATCAGGGTTGGGAAGTAACACATTACTCGTTAACGACGTTACATTTTCTTTAGTAACGAGTAACGAAATTGACCCCATTACTATTGTACCGTTATTTTTTTATAAGTTACAGACACAATAAGATTATAGGTAGAGGAGAAGATGGCCAGTGTATATATTGTGGCCTCTCTTAATATCTCCGCTATTATATAGCGAATCCTAATGATTACTTACGAAATTATTAGTTCAGTAGCTCGCCGTTACACCATGACGCTAATATTACCAATACTGAATAGCCAGCACTAATTATAATGCATTTTTACTTTCAAGTATTTTGAAACGTTTTTGAGGTACATTTTAGCATTTAATTACACTTACTTCCTCAAACTTTTTCTTAAACTTGAGTATTATCACATGAATGTATGTATTTTTGAGTGTGTTATTTGCTATTTAACATTTTATTTGACTATATATTTTGAGTTATGCAAATTTAAACAGCATTGTATTTCGCTAATGTGGCCATCTATGGATATTGATTACTCACGACCTCTTTTTTGAGGTTTTTATATCAAAATAATTATTTGATATGTTCAATTGTAGCTCTATTGTTAATCTATAGTTTATATTACGTGTACTATTTTTAGTACTGAGATTTTTAGTACCGAGCAGCTCTTACCGTCATCCTCTTACCCTCACCATCTCGCCCTCATCGTCTCACCCTCACCCCACTGCACTGCCAAGACAATGGTTTATATTAGGAGATATTATGCAGAATGTCCAATGAAATGGAGGCTCAATTAAACGGAATTGTGTTATAAAAAAAGCTAACGGAGCTTCTGCCTCATTATATGTAATTTGAAGCGTTTTTCCATATTTGAGAAGCTTGTCATCTAGAAACTATAAGTAAACCAGGAGGAAGTCAATAAATGCGTTCCGTGATGCAACTCGAAATAACCGTGGAAACCATACGATCCATTAGAAACGCGTATAAGGAACGATGCCGTATTTTAGGAAATGAGATTTACGAAGATGCAAGGGAATGCCATTTATAAAGTGAAGAATACGAGGGATTCCGCTTGCAAAAGTCCAAAAACCGTTGGACGTTTGGAAGCGTTTTCGTACCGTCACATCGCGCAGTTACGTAGTTGTGGATTTCAACTGCATCTGGATGCAACGACGCATCTAATAATATTAGATGAGACACCGTTGCACGGCAACGGTTGGAAATGAATGTTTCAAGCGAATATTCGTCGGATCGAAGACCTCACGAGATTTGAGAGTATATAACAATTTAAATAATATAGGCATTTAAATAATACAATGCATATTATTGTAATTTAACTGATTTTTTCGATAAAAAAAATCTTAAAAAAGCATTTGCGGAACTTCAGATTGTAATAGTGAACTGAGTACAATGCGCGACAGAAAGACAATAAAAGACACTCACATAATCGAACTTGAAAAGATACATGACAAACTCTTATATAAATGCACTATAAGAATTATAAAAAAAATATTAATAGAGTAAGAGCGCAGAATGAAAAGCAGCGAATATACAATATCATTATTTTTAACAGTGCAATGCAAGTAATGAAATATGCACGGGTAGGAAAGAAAGGAAAATCTACTTGCTAAAGAGCAAGTATTTTTAACGGATTTATTTTTAAAAAGTCAGCAAATTGATTTAAATACATCCAGAGAAATGTTTCTTTGAATTGCTATCGTCAATATCGTTAGATACTCAACTGTAGAAATATATACTCTTGTAATTTATATTTTATAAAAAATTATTTTTAAACTTTTACAGTTTTTACTATTGAGTTTTTTTCAGTTTCGTGTACGTCTTTTGATAAAAGTTATAAAACATGTAGAAATTAATCAATACATTTCCCATGTATATACAGAAAATAAAATAATTTGTTACTTTGCAACCTGACAGGATGTATTGCAATCCGTACAAGATCATCACGATGAATTGTACCTACAAATAAAGTGAGTTAATTTATCATTTAATTTCTTTGATATTTTTGACAGATATTTATATCATACGATTTATATAATACATTTTTAAACTTGTTAACAGTATTTATGACAAAACAAATTAATCATATAATTAACTTTTGTGAACTTGGCACCGACTTGTAATAAATTAAATCTTAGTTTCATTTCAAACTCATTCATTTCAAACTCAGTATTATTTGTGCACGTAAAACGCTGGGTGCCGAACTGTCATTTTGTCTATACAAGCTAAACTTTTATATTAAGGAAATATTTACATCAGGTGACATCTCTACGAGTTGAAAAAATGTAAGCTTATAACTTTTTTTTCGATTTTAGTATAAGTCCACTGCAGCACCTTTCAATTTTGTGTCTACTTTAATCTTGTGAAAGGATTTTTGATTCCGTTCAGTAAATTTTAAGATTTGCAATGTCTCGACAATTTGGTCACTCCAGCATTCCCTTAACTTAATTTATTAAAAATCGAGTGCCAACTTCACGAAGATATTATACAACTACGGAATGAGAAATATTATCGAGTCTCAAGAATTATTGTTATTAGATTATTAGTCGAATATGTGAAATAATTTGAAGGAAAAAAGGCAACGTGAAAAATGTGAAGAAAAATTAAGAGAATTTACCATCTGTAATATAGTTATCCATCGTTTTATAGGTGCGACAGCTTTTTGAACATTTGGTCCCCAAGCCGCTAAGAGGTAGTACGTGTACATTATCGTGTGTATGAAGCTATTAATGATGCTCATAAGTGCTATAGGAGGAATGGCGTAATATCTTAGCGTTATCCACGCCAAAAGAAAGGTACTCACATGATGGTACAAATGCAATGCGGTTACCTGAGTATCCTTCTTCCTTAATACAAATATGCCCGTTTCCACATAATCCAATATTTTTAACAGAAAGTAATACCATAAGCACCTAGTTATCTACAACAAAATTTAAGCATGATTAATTTGTGACATATTATTTTATGAAATCTATATGAATAACATCATATAAATAGCATTATTACATTGATATAGGTATGTACACATTCGATATATTAACAATAAAACTCTTACTGGACCGTACATTTGAAAATTCAACAATAAGAAATAGAAGTAATGGCCATAACGGTCAAAGTTAGATCTTTAATTCTTAAATAATTCAATTTGAATTACTATATACAGGATGGCCCATGTAAAATGTTACAAGCTATTATCTCTAAAAGTGTGTGTCAAATGACCAACATGTTCAGACAAAAGTTTTATGACTTTGAGGAGAGCATAAGATGGTACCATTTGTTTGACCTTGAGTAGCGTTGTCAAAGTGAGAGCAAGGCCACTTTGAATTTTTTTAAATGGAATCCCTCATTTTTTATTATATATTCTTGTAGCTTACCTTGACAGCTTTCCAAAACACTATAATTAAGTTCATTTTCATTAAGTACTTTTCGAGTTACCTATGAGGCTTGAAAATTACAATATATTACCGGCATTAGCATTACACAAGGTTTCCGATCGACGGCTAAAACTTTTTGAATGTTGTTCAGGATCATGTCCTGGATAACATTTGTCAAGATCAAGGCCATTGGAGGTTGTACCTCTTATTTTCATTTTTACGTAAAAATAAATTTTTAGTGCAAAAATGAAAATAAGGAGAATAATCTCCAATGGCTTTGATCTTAACAAATGTTATCCAGGATATGATCCTGAACAACATTCAAAAAGTTTTAGCCGTCGATCGGAAACCTTGTGTAATGCTAATGCCGGTAATATATTGTAATTTTCAAGCCTCATAGGTAACTCGAAAAGTACTTAATGAAAATGAACTTAATTATAGTGGTTTGTTTAACAATCGTCGGTCGGACAACTTGCGTAATGCTAATGCCGACTATACTGTAACTTTCGAGCCTTATAACTCGAAAAATATTTAATGAAAAAATATTTTATTATAGTGTTTTGAAAAGCTTTCGAGGTAAGCTATAAGAAAATGTAATAAAAAATGGAGGGTTCCATTTAAAAAATTCAAAGTAGCCTTGCTCTCACTTTGACAACGCTACCCAAGGTCAAACAAATGGTACCATCTTATGCTCTCCTTAAAGTCATAAAACTTTTGTCTGAACATATTAATCATTTGACACACACTTTCAGAGATAATAGCTTGTAACACTTTACATGGACCACCTAGTATACTATATATGTACTATTTGTAGTCATTCGAACTGCGCGCCGAATCAGTTTTCTGGACTTATAAACGCAATTAAACTACCATAGCAATATCACGAATTAAATTGACAAGCAATTTTAATAATTTGATGCTCAATTAAGCATCCTGTGAAAGATCCTTAGAAAGATATTAATACGAGTATATTAAAAAACTGAAAAAATTTGATTAGGCATCAAATTATTAAAATTGCTTGTCAATTTAATTCGTGATATTACTATAGTAGGTTAATTGCGTTTATAAGTCTGGAAAACCGATTCGGCGGGCAATTCGAATGACTACAAATATGGTATATATATACATGTACATATATAGTACACTGAAAAAAATATTTGTGTTAAATTACTCATGATTATACTGGGTTTTTTTCTAACCCAACATAATCATGTAACATTACTTAAATATGATTGTAAAATTTTCTGAATGATTGGAAAATTACATAAATCTTTAGGTAATTTTACAATCATATTTAAATAATGTTACATGATTATGCTGGGTCGGAAAAAAACCCAGCATAATCACATAATTTTATACAAATAATTTTTTTAGTGTACCTATATTTTATAACATATATATTTTATTATATTATATTTATATATTTATGTGTGTTAAATAAAAGAATTTCCCATAACGTCAAAATAAAGGACAGTAAAGGACAGTTGCTTAAAATAAAGGACTATCCGTTATATTAACAGACGTATGGTCACCGTACATACACCTATTATTCTCAAAAAAATTTACAAATTATTACCCTCATTGGAATATAATTGTAGGAATAATCTAAAGTAGGACACATTAATTTGATCGAAAATAAACCACTGTCAAGATAGTCGTATATTAACCACGCATTTATCAAAATTTGAACGATATTATACAACTTTATAAACTTCTTTAATGAATATGGCGGTCTGTTCTTCATAAATCGAGGCCCATAGCTGAGCACGAAGTACAAGTACGCGAATATTATAAATGGTACTTGATAGAAAGAAGCGATTAACGGTAAATCGGCTACCCGTGGATCTGAAAATCAAATTAATACATTGAAAGACATATGAACATTATCAAACAATAAGAAGAAAAGACAAAAGTATTATTATTGCAATAGGAAACAATTAGTTATTAAGACATTTGCATTTTTATCAGTATTTAAGTTTTCAGCGTATATAAAATAAAATAATTGAATCGACACGCTACGATAATATCGGAATTGATGAATTATAGGTATTTTGCAATTATTTATTAAGGGGAGAATGGGTAAAAATCGTCGATTTTTCCCCTAACCGAGAAGTGAAACATTTTTTTATAGTTTTTGAGCTGTAGAATCACGATGGAGCAATCAGTTTTTCATAAATATAAAAAGAACATATGTAAAAATGTGATTGAAGTGAGTAAATTAGCATAAGATTTTTGTCATAAAAATGAGATACATAAAGATCCTTTTTAATGTTTTAATTCTCAAAAACCATCAAATATATGACATTTTGTTATAATAGAGTTAAAATAGAGAAGGAAACAAGCGTACGGAAACTCGAGGGATGTAAAACGAGAATCAGATGCACGTGTTTTGCATGTCATTTTCTAGCCTTCTTAAATTCTAGACTCTTAGAGTTTATTCGCGGACTTGTGCACTTCAGACTCATAAATCTTAGTCTGAAAACCCAGACACTTTAATTTCATACGCTTAAACTCTAGATACATCCCAGTCCACTAATTGTCAATTTAATGTGAATATAATTGACCTTTGTCAATTCTATTCATACCGTCGGCATCAGCGTTACTCAAATGTGCACCGCGAGGAGGTTGCGCAATCGGATTTTGCACATCATTTGGTCTTAAAAAGGACCGATTCTAATTCATATTTTAAGAATCGCAGATCCTGATTTGAGCGCTAGATATCCTTGTCTAGCATATGGCAATGCTCGGTCTATTTATATTATGTCTATGATTTATATATGATCAAGGCGTATAATATCTGTACTTACAATACGGATGTTAAAGATTGATTGGATGAGGTTAGATTAGATTATATCAGATTATAAGGTATAGGCTGAAGACGATGGACAATCGAGGATGGAAATTGAGGATGTGTATAGCTTTTTATGACTAAATAATGATATTTAGTTATAAAAATCGATGATTTTATTATTGACTTGCATTCTTAGAGTTACCATACGTTTGTTTCCTTCTCCATTTCAACTCTATCACAACAAAATGTCATGTATTTGATGATTTTTGAGAATTAAAAACATTAAAAAGGATCTTTATGTCATTTTCATGGCAAAAATCTTATGCTTATTTATTCACTTCAATCACATTTTTACGTAAGTTCCCTTCATATTTATGAAAAACTGATTGCTCCACGTGATACTACAGCTCAAAAATTATAAAAAAAACATTTTACTTCTCGGTTTGGGGAAATATCGACTTTTACCCACTCTTCTTTAATATTTATGTATTTGTTATTATTATTTATTTTTAACGCTAACACACATTCTCTACAATAAGCTTAATTAGTAATAAATCAGAAATTAGAAGTTAGAAATTAACCAATTATAGTCAATTATTCTTCTCACATTCGAATGTGATTGGTTAATTTCTAGCTTCTGACTTCTGATTTATTATACTAATGGTTTATTGTGGAATGTGTGTAATGTTCCACGCATTGCTCATATCGCTGAACTTATTATATTATGTCTATTTCATAACGAATGACATTATATTTGCTTTAAAAATTTGAAATTTTTAATCACAAAATATTAGTTTTTTGTAATCACCTATATGACAAGTTTGATTTAATATTAAGTCAATTGATTTCATTTCATATTAAGGATGTGAATTTTTCTTGCCAAGGCCCCTATTCTGTAACTTTTAATGACAGTATCCATATCGTTATGTGTCGTTGCGCAGCTTTTTCACCATATAAAATATCTGCGCAACGACACTGTAACGATATTGACACTGTTGTTAAGAATTACAGGATAGGGCAGCACATCTTCGTAGGAATAACGAAATTATAATTTTCTTAAAAATAGTAAATGATTACTAAATCTTGAATAGTTGCACTGTGATTATTAATTTGACGAGTTTTTGCTAATAATATAAATGGTACTCACCGAGCTTTTTCGTCCATTCAGATAATATGTTTTGTAAGAGATTCATGATAGACAATTGCCTTATGTCAATTTTATAAATTACTGCCTTTGTTTAAAAAAATACCGTTTAATTACTTATATCGAGAAGCAACTACATTGACGTAACGATCGACGTTTGCACGCACCTTTGTATTTATATGATGAGCTGCCTTGCACTTTACTCTTAGTTTTGCATAAGACTTCTTATGCTTATCTTTAACGTGATCTTATGACTTCGATGTATGTATCTTATTACATATCATAATGTGTGATCTATATATATTAGTGTGTCCGGTGACACACCTACTATTCGAATAAAAAATGATTGAAATCTCTCTCTCTCTCTCTCTCTCTCTCTCTCTCTCTCTCTCTCTCTCTCTCTCTCTCTCGAATACACATCTTTTTTATTCGTCAAGAAATGAGAATAAATATTTTTTCATTCCATTTGAATGAATATTTTTTGAATATGATTACGAATATTTTTGTTTCGTATTCACTTTTATTCTGTATCATCTGCACATAGCCTGTAAGCTTACAA
This sequence comes from Mycetomoellerius zeteki, assembly GCF_001594055.1. Taxonomy (NCBI): domain Eukaryota; kingdom Metazoa; phylum Arthropoda; class Insecta; order Hymenoptera; family Formicidae; genus Mycetomoellerius; species Mycetomoellerius zeteki. Next base: position 388,580 of record NW_017257442.1, on the reverse strand, counting down.
GAGAAAACAGAAATCTATAAAAACAATGCGGTTACAATTACATCGTGCTCTTAGTCTGCGACCTATACGATAGGCGTTCTTGTTTAACCTATAGATTAAAGACATTTTTATTGGGAATAAATAATGGCTATAAATAATAATTATAATCTTCCTACATATATTACAAGTGTTATGATACGAGGTACATATTTCATGTAATATATTCATTGCATTTAGTGCACTGAATTCAATCTGCGCACTTTGTATGCTTTGGGCATAAATCCCATCCGCTAAAAATGCCGTATATCCCAAACAGGTGGGATATACAAGACAACAGATTAAACAAAGAATACAAAAGCAAAGCACTTGTATTTTGCTATACAACATGCTTTACTTATTCCTCTACACGTATGTATCATGAAATAACCACTAGGTCTTTTACACGCCCTACAATGATTATTTTATGTAGATTATAATTTATGATGGCGCTACTTATTACAGTGACAAATCGATTCAACTCACAATAATTTCATTAATATTAAAAGTAAAAAGCTGAAATTATATTCAATTATACTGAATACTAATATAACATAAAGGCAATGTAAGAATATGTAATGTTACTAAAATTATGATTATTACTACTATGATATTAATCATAATAACTATATATAGTTCTAGCAACAACTGTGTATATGTAGTTGGCAACCTAAAATGACTATAATTATACACAAAGAGAGTTGGAAAAAATATGTTGAATTTAACATAAATCGCATGTCCCAAACGGTCCATTCAAATTTTTGAGTTAATTTTATACAAGGTGAATATGTTAGAAGGTAACACAAATATTATGTAAGAGAATAAATAAAAAAGAAAAACGACATCGAGAAAGATATAACACTCGATATAACATCATTTGTATACAAACAGTGGGAACATATTGTTTCCGAAAATTAATATTTATATTTTTATATGTTAAATAACATAAATGTATGATGCTGAAGATAGCAGACGGACTTATAGCAGATGGCCGCGCTCGATCAGCGGTTCTCATCACGGTTATGATTTGAGCGCATATTGCGCAAAAAATGGTTCTAAGTAGATGATATCAATACAAACGTTATGTGTCAGTTGAAAATAGTCTTACAAAGTGATATTTCAGGTTTAACAAAAAGAACACGATAAAAAACGGTTTATATGATTTCCGAGACTTAAATGTTGCATTCGGAAATATAATCTTATCTAGAAACTTATTAATAACTTTTCTTCTGCGAGGAGCCTTTTTTTAAAATTTTGCACACACATTCTGGGTGGTATTAGGAAGTCACCTGTACAGTTTCAAAAAAGGCCTCTCTTAGACAAAAAGATATTAACAAATTATCTTCGGAGAGAGAGAATTTCCGTCTGCCGAGTTAATTTGTTAATAACTTTTTTTCTAAGAGGGGCCTTTTTTTTAAACTGTACAGGTGACTTCCTAATACTACCCAGAATGTATGTACAAAGTATTAAAAAAAGGCCCCTCCCAGAAGAAAAGTTATTAAAAAATTATCTTCGGAGAGAGAGAATTTCCGTCGTCTGCCGAGTTAATTTGTTAATAACTTTTTTTTCTAAGAAGGGGCCTTTTTTTGAAATTATACAGGTGACTTCTAATATCATCCAGAATGTGTATGTGCAAAGTTTTAAAAAAAGGCCCCTCTTAGAAGAAAAGTTATTAATAAATGTCCAGGTAAGATCATATTTCCGAATGCATCATTAAGTCTCGGAAATCATATATACTATTTTTTATCGTGTTCTTTTTGTTGTACCTGAAATATCACTTTGTAAGACTGTTTTCAAGTGACACATAACGTTTGTATTGACATCATCTGCTTAGAACAATTTTTTTACGCAAATACGCTCAAATCATAACCATGTTGAGAACCGCTGGTCGAGCGCGGCCATCTGCTAAGTCCGTTTGCTTTTCAGCGTCATCATCGAGAAAGATAACATTATTTGTAAATAAACTGTGGGAACATATTTTTTTCAGAAAATTGACAATTTTGTTGATATCAAATCTTTTATACGAATGATATAATACATATCATTTATGCCCGTTAATTACATTACTAATGTAAATTAATTTTAATCTTGGTTCAACCTACTCCCCGCACAGCACCTTTCATTGCAAATATATTAAATACGTATTTATATTGCATTTACATTGCGTTTCATTTCATATCAAATATAATGTATTAAATACGTAATTAACGCAATGAATATGAAATATCCAAGTCGAAATACGTACTTAATATGTATGTAACATGTAACCAGGGCTGGGTAATCATTAAAAATGCCAAATATAAAATACTTAAAAAAAAATGTATTTAAAATGTAAAATGTTTTTCGAATCCACTTTATATGTAAAATGGGTAAATAAATAATTTAAATAGTTTTCAAATATATAGAATAGTTTTCCCTATCATACATTTTAATATACATTTTTTTAAGTATTTTATATTTAGCATTTTAAATAGAATTGCATTTTAAATGGCATTTTAAATGCAAAAATACCCAACCTTGCATGTAGCAGATATATCGTGTATATTCAAGTCGAAATATGTATATAATACGTATGTAATATGTAGCAGGTATATTCTACTACATACCCAAGTCGAAATACGTACATATATGATACGTATGTAATATGTAGCAGGTATATTGTGCATATTTAAATGTATGGATATCAAATACGTAGTTGATACATATATAACAGAATGCACAATGTAATAATATGTCATAGGATGGTGTAGTAGCACCGTAGTAGCACCACATAACATTAAAAAAATCATAAACGGATAGTTTTGAGTAAGTGTCTGTGCATGGTTATTATAATCGACTGTATCTAAGAATAACAAATTTAACAATATTAAAGTATCATATTAGATTGCGATGTTAACACACAACAATCAAGAAATAGAGACTTATTTCAGTCAAACTTGAATTTGTAGTGTTGATCGAAACAATTCGTGTGAAACAAATCTAGGTTAAATAGTAAAAAATAATTTAAATTAAAAAATAATTTAAGTTTCCACAGGAAACTTACCAATTAATTTTTTACTATTTAATCTAGATTTGTTTCACACGAATTGTTTCGATCAGCATTAAAAATTCAAGTTTGACTGAAATAAATCTCTATTTCTTTATTGTGTGTTAGTTAATAATAATAAATGTAAAGTTAATAATTAATAATAAATACGATTTAATTGTTGTTAGTATTTTATTTTGCTTTAATCAATATCTTATTAAATATTGGTTTTTAGAAAAATTTGTGTTGTATGTATTTTCGACGTTTTCGTATAATTTCGCATTACTAAATTTTGTTAATTATTCTCCTCTAATATAATTTTTATTATATTTCGAACAGCATTTATAATTGTACATTGTATTGTAAACAATTATTATTGTATTATTGAACGTAAAAAAGGATTAATAAAAGATGGTCAATAATTTCTCTTTATCAATCGAACGTAACGTTTTGAAAAACATTCAGCTTTTCATTTGATGGTAGAATATTGTTAATTTTTTCATTACTATCCGTCAATTATGTAATTAACGGAGTTCGCGCAACAATTACTCACTACTGGTCATCAGCAGTCGACGCATTCTGGCTTGTCAGCGACGCCTCGAGATGGCAATACCGTCGCGCGAACTCCCGCGTGGCGTCGCTCCCGTACGCGCCTGATCGGTAGCGATCGTGGAATGGGATTCCAATATGGCAACCGTCGTGTTAGCCGCACAAGTCAGTGTCGCGGAAATGTTTTGAACTCGCTGAGCAGGCAACCGCGACGACCGGCCGACGTGCGACACATAGGTTAGTAGGGCGATGCGTAAACGCGCCGGCTGCGAAATGCGGTCGGTCGACCGGCGCGTGTCACGTAAAAGCTCCGCGAATCCGGGCCGCCCTCGGATCCGAGGACGGTCGCGCGCGTTTTCTCCGCTGTCGCGCGCGCGGTTCCGCGTTTAATAATCTTTCCGCGGCTACGGGACCGACCCGACGTCACGGATGTCATCGCTGTCCCGTGGACCGCACGAGGGTTCGACGCGCGCGACGAGTCACGTACTCCGTAACGCGCGACGCCGCATCGTGCCGCGTCCGGATCCGTATTGTGTACGTTTACGATACGACGATGTGAGAGTATCTCTCTCTGTCAGTCGCGCCGATCGTCCGCAAACTACCGTCTATCCTTTTCTCTCACCCTCGCATCTCCCCCTCGCGTCGCGAACGCGTCGTCTTCGCGCGTCAGGTGTGCGACTGCTGTCGTTCGTTACTCCTCTGTGGGTGCGTGTGTGCATGCATCTCTCTGTGCGCCCGTGTGTTTGTGTGTGTGCCGTGCGTGGCTGGGTGGCGGCGTGAATGTACGAATTTGTTTTGAAAATGTCGCTCACGTCTGTCCTCGCTGTTCCCTCTTTCCTCGCACTCCCGGCTTTTTCCTACGTGTCTCTCCTGTCATGTGTCACGCGGTTGACTGTCGCCGCGTATGCATGCGTGCGTGGGTGCATGTTTGGGCATCAAGAATCCTTTCTCCGCTGGTGGTCCACGACGTCGTCTTCCGCCTGCCTTTCGCATCGTGCCACGACGACGGTGTGCTTCCTGAGATCCACGGCCACGTCGGGATCATGTCACAGATACTCATCATTACACCTAGATCTGGCGACGTTCGGTGAGTTCACGATCTTTCCTTTTATCGGCATACTTTCGGAGTATCGAGTACCCTCTCGACTTAAGATGAAAAAACAGGTTTTTTTACTAAGGAGAAAAACGAGTTTCTTATACGGTAAAAATCTGTTTCTTAACTAAAGTAATATGGAATTCGTATTAAATATGTAGAAAAAAGTATAGAATTTATTTTTCTTGATATTCATTGTTAAAATATTTGATATCTATGTCATTTCGACATTATTTAATATTTGTTTGTTTTTATAATTTCAAATCGAGGCGGAAACAAATTGCGTTATTCTAATAAGTTGATATTTTTTACCGACTATGGACTAAGTACTATCGCTTATAATTATTTGGACGACAGATATTTTGTATTTTACTCCAATTTTAAAAGCTAAATAAGCAATAACTCATCCTGTTGTTTATTAACATCGATACCTTATTAGCATAATTGACACTGTTTTGTTGTATGTATTGGTTTTAATTATATATATTCTAAATTTTAATTATTGAAGCAACGTCCCAATATAATATCGATTTAAAAATAGTTGGAGATCGATTTGATGAAACGTTGTTTCACTAATTTACATTTTAGAATATGTAATACAATTACAACAAATGCATAACAAAAGTAGCGTCAATTATTCTAATAAGGTATTATTTGTACTAACAATAGTATGGAACACATTTAACTTTTAAAATCGGAGTATAGTATAAAATATCGTTCGAATAATTATAAACGGTAGTGTGTTTATATCCACTGCCAATTAGTTATTGATATTACATTTTGATTTTTATACCTATCTTTTCATAGAAATCTTTTTTTGGATGAATGCAGAAACTAAATTCTAGAACAATAGTATACAGTGCCAAAATCGTCAAATGCTCCAAAAAATATTATATATTCGAATAAAAAACTTCCAGGGACTAAAGAAAAAACTGCGTTTTACTGAGTCTTTTATTTAAAGTTTTTGTTTTTTTTTTTCGATCATTTTTATCTCTACTTACGACAGATGTCTTCGACGAGCATGAGATGCGGTTCGAGATCGCTTCTGATTGCAAAGATTAAATTTTTGTCTGTTAAACAATATTACATGAAAATCGATCGATGAGATTAAATACACATGAATGAAAAATGTCATATTCGACCAAGGCGATTCTTTGTGCCTAATAATATTTCTTGTGAATTTATACAATTTCCAGTTCAAATAAACAGTGCGTTAACAGCTTTCTAAGATGCTTATGTGTATCAATAATGTTAAATTGTTTGTCAATTTAATCTGTGATATTGCTACTTCAGTTTCGATTTAGGATTTGTTTCAAATCCTACAAATAATAGATGCACAGTTTGCTTGAACTGATAATTGTATGATTTAATAAGAAATATTAGACATGAAGAATCATCTTGATTGAATATGACATTTTTTACTAATATATATGTGTAATATTTCATTTCTTAAATTTTAGCCAACAACGTTTATATTATAAAATATTCTATTATATAATTCTCTCTGTCTCATACAAATATTGATGAAAATGTTTGAAGCAATTTTGAAATATCTCATTTGCGTTTGCAGATACATTCTGAAATGGTAAACATGTCAGGAATAGTATAGAAATGCTACCTTGTATTTTGAATTTTAATATTACTTTTATCATTACGTCGAGCATTATCAAATCTTATTAAATGCTCATTAATTTCTGTTTTTCGATATTGTTGAAATATCGCAGACATATACCTACAATTAATTATGTTGAAATGCCGCAGACAACGTGAGTAATGAACGGTTTATTTCGAAGAGTTGTATTTTCATTCAACATTTGTATTGGATTTTGCTCCATTCCGAGCATTATCCCGAATTGTATTGTTCCAAGTTTAATTCCGTTTCTCTAATCCAAGATTCTATATTCTATTTTTTTTTTTTTGAGATATATAATAAGAATTCTTACAGCATTGAGAATGTGGTTAATAAAAAAAAATTGTTTTTATATATAAAAATATTACTACAGAACTTGTTGCGAACGTCATTTTGCAGATTTTTATCTTATGTTGTTATAATTTATTAGTAGGTAATTAATTTATTAATTTATTATCATAAATATATAAGGTAACTCCGGCAAATACACCGCGCTAGGATTTACGCCGCAGAAGTCAGAAAAAATAGAAGAAGTGAGGGTAATTTTCCCGCAACTACTCTGTTACATGCCTTTATGTTATATTAGTATTGTGTTATGATTTCAGCTTCTTACTGTTAATATTAATGAAATTATTGTGAGTTGAATCGATTTGTTACTGCAATAAGTAGCGCTATCATAAGTTATAATATACATAAAATGATTACTGTAGGACTCAGCTTCTTACTGTTAATATTAATGAAATTATTGTGAGTTGAATCGATTTGTTACTGCAATAAGTAGCGCTATCATAAGTTATAATATACATAAAATGATTACTGTAGGACGTAAAAGACTTAGTGATTATTTCGTAATACACACATATAGAGGAATAGTAAAGCATGTTTCATAGCAAAATACAAGTGCTTTGCTTTCGTATTCTTTGTTTAGTTTGTTGTCTTGTATATCCCACCTGTTTGGATATACGGCATTTTTAACGGACGGGATTTATGCCCAAAGCAAAGTGCGTAGATTGAATTTAGTGCACTAAATGCAATAAATATATTACATGAAATATATATCTCATGTCATAACACTTGTAATATATGTAGGAAGATTGTAATTATTATTTATTACTTCATATGCATATTTATCATTCTTATTCCTTAATAAAACTTTATAAACGCATTTTATAAGTCATTATGTCATTTTATGTCTTATTTATAAGCATTATTTGTAAATTTTTCATGAGCCGTACATACCCCTCTCTTCCCTATAAGCCATCCCATCCCCTATAGGATATACGGCAAAAATGCAAGGGTTTCAAAAAGTTCATTTCTTAATACGAAAAATAAATATTTCGGATTTCTAATATTTTTTTCATAATAGTAGACAGTACAAAGTTTTTACTGATATAGTTCGTTT
>NW_017257442.1:380193-380756 GCF_001594055.1 Mycetomoellerius zeteki | reverse complement strand
ATAATCAATATTTAAGTTTAAAACTTGACAATTACATTCGTTAAAATGTTGTTGAATCGATTCTGGACTCAAAGTTACGAAACATTTATTACTTAGGATACTATTAATAAAAATGTGGCAACATTGCATAATGACTCAAAGAAAAAAATGGGTGGTAATACTGTGACATAAAAATGGTGACATAAAAATAGCTTTAAAATATCAGTTTTGTTTAGAAAATAGTATTTGGTTACAAAATTAACAAAAAAGTAAAACATTTTAAAATGTATGCAAATGAATGTATATACATTCACATAACTTCTGCATATATGCTCAGTACTAAAAATCTCAGTACTAAAAATAGTACACGTAATATAAACTATAGATTAACAGTAGAGCTACAATCGATTATCAAATAACTATTTTGATATGAAAATCTCAAAAATGAGGTCGTGAGTAATCGATATCCGTAGATGGCCACATTAGGAAAATGCCATGGTATTGTTTAAATTTGCATAACTCAAAATATATGCAGTCAAATAAAATGTTAAATAGCAAATAACACACTCAAAAATACATATATT
>NW_017257442.1:377070-379941 GCF_001594055.1 Mycetomoellerius zeteki | reverse complement strand
CTGGCCATAATACCACCTTCTCCTCTACTATTTTTTTTAACTGCTTGAAAATTATTACTGTATGTCAATTATGTTGCTTTATATGACTATGGATTAAAAATAGCAATTAAATTAATTTATTTAATTTTTTCAATGTATACTTTTTGTGATAACCTTTGAAGTCGAATATAATAAATTATATTTAATCTCGTAATAGCAATTTACAAATATTATTATATTCTTTATCTATGTAAGATACTAAAAAAGGATTTAGAGAGCGAACAATTAAGGTATTTAGTAATTAACAAATTGAATAAAAGATATTAAATCAACACAAATTAAAAAATTAATGTTATAGACAAAATGATTTTCGATTGTTTAGTAATGCAATTCCTTTTATTATATTTTTACATATAACTATATGATTTTGTTACATAAATTCATTTTTTAAATTGGTTTAATGTATAAAAGCATTAAAATATTAAAAAGAATATTTTATGTGAACCATTTCGCATTCAAAATATTTCGATACGAAATGTAAAATACCTTTATAACTAATCACTTTTTGATGAGTTTGATATTTTCACATGTGCAATGATAAAAAGATTTATACAAAAAAGTCGTTTGATTCCATGCATATAGATATGTGAAATAAATTATACCTATTACAAAAAACAAAGAAATTGTTTAAATCTTTTATATTATTAATTTTTGATTTATTTTATTAGACTATTATTTACTCTCAGAATCTTGAATATTCTTTAATAAGAAATCATATCTACCGGAATAAATTTTCTTTAGATAAGCTTGGAGATAGTCAAAATATTTTGGTATTTAACTTGTCAGAAATTATCAGTTAATTACATTTTGCGTGGCGGAAATACCATTTTATTTACCTCAGCGATAATTATAATAGCTTCCGGTTATTTTTGATACGTATTTACATAGAAGTACAGATATGATTTCATGACATTCGCTTGATTACGCGTACTTCATCGTATATCGTATTTTATCACAATCCTTGAACATGATATCTAGAGTTTTTTTTTTCACTATGTTTGTGATATAAAGTTACAATTACGCGACATGTTCGTTCAAAGCTCATGTATCAATGTGAAATGATAACACATGTATATTGTGAAGGAATTTCTAGTCGTGATTTTTTAAATCTCGAATTCTAAATGATGTATATGTATTTTAATTTTTGAATTTATTAAATAACATTTACTTGTACATATGAAATAATAATTTATTTAGATAAAATAATCGGATATAAATAGGATCAAAGGCTAATTAAAAAAATTTTTTACTTGTGTGACAACTTGAAGTATAGAGGAAAGTTGCCGACACCGACATACCACTTTGGTTTTAGACAATATTTCTTAAATAAAAGGTAAAAATAAAACTTTAAAAACGGAAGTACAAACTGGAAAGTGTCTTCTATCAGATAGTATAAGCAGTTTTTATAATACCGTTTGCAATTTTGCAATAATTAATTTTTTCGTAAGGTAAGCAAAAATGAGTGTCTGACAAAATGGACTCAAAAACTGACACAATAGGCAGTATTAATGCTATGTATTCATATTCTTTTTATTTTACAAGCATTATCTGTACAAAGTACTTACAAATGAATGTATACAGACTACACTGAAAAAAATGCATGTAATTTTACATGGAAATTACATGTTTATGACTGGAAAATTATTTAAATTACATAAATATGATTGGAAATTTACTGGAAATTGTAAATTTTCGATCATATTTAGGTAATTTTCCGATCATAGACATGTAATTTCCATGTAAAATTACATGCATTTTTTTCAGTGTTCTAAAATAACGTACATTAATCATACAGTGCTATTCCTAATAAAAAACTGAGTTGAAAAGTCCTTTACCATTTTGCAATTTTCGCAATAGTTAACAAGATATTAATTACTAAATTATTTTATGTTGTTCTGCAAGATACAAATATGTAATGCGAAAGTTTTTCAAGAATTTTTCCATATATGCACGATTGCCTTCAGCTCCAATAGACTTATTTGACACTATAAAGCACCATTATAAAGATTAAGTTAGCTCATGGTCTGTTTTACAGACAGGTGTGGCGGTTTACGCTGCACCCCAATTTTTAATTTAAAATCGTATTATGAAAAGACTAAGAGAAAAAATAATATAACTAAAATTGATTTAGGAAACTACAATTAAAAAAAACTACATTTAAAATGACGTAATATTATCAATAATATAGTCACTATTATTTAAACCATGCAATTTGCAAAAAAAATTATAAAAATTTTATTTTTGCACTGAAAAAAATTTTGTTCATTTTTAGTCCAATGAATGATTGTTAATCAATGTCCGACTTAGGCCCAGTTCCACAACTCATGGTTAACTCTTAACCGAGGTTTAACTTATTCATTGTTTCTTTCTAATTTTAGAATTGAAAAGAGATGAGAAACAAATTGAATCTCGGTTAAGAGTTAATCGTGAGCTGTGAAACTGGCCCTTAGTGTCAGACTTAATGTAGTTAATTCATTGATACAATAACTGGATTCATTCTTGTAATGAATTCTAGGAATAGTTTTATAATCTAAATCATTATGAGAATTCATTGGACCAATTTTCATTATTTTTTCATAATTCAATGAATATTTTATTGTATTTACGTACAGTTTTGGTTCAGTGCGCATTCGTAGAATTCGTTTGTAGCCGATTTGGTTTAGAAACAAGTTATAAATATACGAATTATGAGTTTGTACTTCTTTAATTAGCTAAACAGATCATGATTTTATTAGTATTAATAAAGTGCAATAGTTAGTTTCTGCACAGAGAGAAAAATGTTTGGTATTTGTAACTATAATTATACAGGGTGTTTCCAAATTAAATGGCAAA
>NW_017257442.1:346022-375257 GCF_001594055.1 Mycetomoellerius zeteki | reverse complement strand
TATAATTATGATTATTACTGCTATAATAATAATAACAGTAACTATATATATAGTTCCAGCAACAAATGTTATAATTGACAACCTAAAATGACTATAATTATAGTTGTTATAGCCATAAAATAGTTGAAATTACCATAAAAATGGGTTCAAGTGACTATAATTTTATAGTTATATTTTGGGACAACCATATTTTTTATGGTTGTTCAAGATCAAACTAATGACACCATCTTATATTTCCCTCAAAGCCATACAACTTTTGTCTGAAACATTTCTTTCTAAGATCAAAAATAAAAAAGTTATTTGGGGTGAGACATTAAAATGGGACACCCTGCATATGTAAACGTAAACAGGTAAATATGAATGACATCTACATTTAATTAAATATCACAATAAAGTCGGTTACCATAATAATCAGCATACATAAGAATGGATCGAATGTAATTCTGGCACGATATTTTCCTCTCGCGTATGTATTACGGAGGATATAGGTATGTGCAGTTCACTAAATCTGGTTTACTAATAAATCTTGCCGATCGTAAACAAAGTAACAGACCTCGACGACTACGAAAATATAGAATCTTAGAAATAACTTGTATCTTATGATTTGTGAAATTTCATAAGATGCTTATTGCGTTATCAAGAATGAATTATGTGTTTGAGATCACGTGATAATAAATGTATCAATACTCGAATAGTTAAATTCTCTTGAAGAGAATTCATAACTCGAAACTATGTAACAACGAGCTCATAATTTTTCCTATTTTATCTCTGTTTACTCATCAGAAAGATATTCTATATAACTATAAGTAGCACATTATGCAAAGATGCCAAAGTAAAATTAGAACACATACGTTTAGTATTTGATAAGTCATTACTTTATGAAGTTAAAAGTTCTTACATGACAATCAAATTAATTTCAATTGTTTATTTTACATTTTACAACATGCTCTCAAATTTATTTTTTTAGGCTTATGCATTATATTTCTCTGAGAGATTTTTTCATGAATAATTCGAGTTAAATTTTCTTAAAAACGATTTGAGGTAATAATATTCTGAAATAATTAATGATGAAAAAAATAAAAAAGGAGCGAAATTTCTTTCCTTTGAAATGAATCTCACTCAAAAAAAAGTGAAAATCTGCCTCTTTTAATAATCATAATTATAGTAATATATAATTATAGTTACAAATACCAAACATTTTTCTCTCTGTGCTGATAGATAAAATAGGAGAAATAAAGATTTTAAGTTTTAAAATCCTTTTTATAAATTTCGTTTATTTATAACAAAATTATAGCTGTTTCAATTTTGACGTTCGTAGCGCTACGAACTTTTGTTTCAATCCAATATAATCTCGTCAACTGTCGTATTACGAGCGATTACTGAACACGAACTTTGATGAATAACTAAAGGAGCGAGTTCGAATTTCTAACAACTTTTTATTGCATTCTTATAATGGTATTCTATGTTTCTGCCGTCGATCAAATAGACACGAATTATATTCGACACAAGAAAGCTATTTTGCACTGCAGACATACACGCGCAAACTGCTCGATGTACTATTTTCAAATTATATTGAATAATTATTAGAATATAATATCGATGATATAATCTTTTCTGATTCATCTTATAATACTCGTATTACTCTGATGTACATTGTATTATATTGCAAGAAAAAGTACATCTCAAGTGGCTCACTTTAATTTTATATTTTTACGTTTCTTTATATTACAATGGTCAATGGAACAATTCTCTCGTCTTACTCAAATCATTTGTATGTGTGAAACAGAATTGGCAAAATTCCATTCTTTAAATAAAATTTATGCCAGTGATTAAAATCATATTTTCTGCAAAAACGGGCAAAAATTGAGTTCTCTAAAAAACAATAAAATAAATAGAAAATTTTGTTATCGATATTCTACATAGTAAAAAAATTTGTGTATTTGTGTTGGAAACGGTCCACTCACGTTTGTGTTAACAGTTTGTGTTGAATTTTTTAACATATTCGAGTGTTAATTTAACATAATGTGATTATGTTATTTAAAGATTTTTTGTGAAATTGATATTCAATGTTTCTTAGTGTCAAAATGACACAATTTATGAGTAGTGAACGAGTAACATAAAAATAATGTGTTTTAAAACGTAAATTTTAAGACTAAGGAATGAAATATGTGTTAATTTAACATATCATAAATGTTAATTTTCTGAAAAAAAATGTTCCCACGATTTGTTTACAAATTGTGTCGATGTTATCTTTCTTTATATTTATTCTCTTATATAAGATTTGTGTTATCTTCTAACATATTCATCTTGTGTAAAATTAACTCAAAAATTTGAGTGGTCCGTGCGTGGGACATGCGATTTATGTTAAATTCAACACATTTTTTCCAACTGTGTAATTCACGTCTATTAAGGTGACACAGCCACTTTAGTCTTAAGTTAACACAGCCATTGTTTCCTCGGAATTGACTGGAGCAACAAAATTGGGAATTGAACAACAAATTAGCAACAAAAAGCACTAAATTTCTGTGTAGGTTTCGTTCGATTGTGCTGAAGTGGCTGTGTCAGCTTAATAGACATGTGTAATTCATTATTAGTATCAGTATTTTAGCATTAGCGTTAATTGAGAGAGTAGGTTTAAATTTTATTTAAAATAAAATCCATAAAATTAGAAATTGACGTAGCAAATGTATTAATTTTTTATCACAAGATTAAATAGTAAACGCAAAGCAGGTCTATATTGGTAAAGAGATTTAACTCTGTTACTATATTATGTTTTTCTCATAAAATTAAAAATGAAAATTTAATAATGTTTATATTATCTTAGTTTTATTTAAAAAATGTATTTCACATATTAATTTTATTAAAAAAATATTTTATTGTATAAAACGAGTTCTGTTATTGGTTTATTTTGTTCTTTTTTACATGCGCGTGATTAGCATGACTTGTGAATTAAATTAAAAATATCTTTTTATAAAGCATTTAAATATGATTTAGTAATACTTCATTCTTAGTATTAGTCATTTTTATAAATTTTGCTAGTGTATTGCATTTGATAAAAACGCCGATAATAAAATCTGGAATTTACTATGGATTTTTTCTATTGGATTTTTTCGGCCAACCCAGATATGAAACGAAGATGATTTTACAAGTTTCATATGAAGTGAGACTATTTATATATGAAATAAAAATTATTTATTCTGCTAAAAAAGTGAAGAAAAGAAAACTTTCCGAATATATTTCTGTTCTTCAGACTTACGAAATAGAGAGTTAGTGGCTTATACACACATATACATCCTACTGCACGCGATAGTAAATTATATGAAAATTTACCGATATCACTTTGAGGACAATTTGTGTAAATGTACTAGAAACACGCAAATTTGGGTATTCTGTTGATTCATGAAAAGTAAATTCTCAATTTTTAATATTTACATTTCAAATTAAGTATATTGCTATTTTCACATCTTATTTATCTATTTAATGCCAATCTTTGCGTTCGACAGCTACTGCTTTTCATTTATCTTCATTTTCTGTGCAATTCATCATGCTGTGCTTTAAATTGATAATAATATCTGATTAGATTTAACCTGTATAGTTTTACGTTCTCTACGAACGATTGGAACTTCACTTTTAATAATTCAATGGTTGTTATATTGAATAAAAATGATAAAAAAAATGTAGATAGTTTTTTTATCACACAGAACATATAATGTTATATGAATATATCTAATGTTTAATTTATCTTTGTAACATAAATTAATTATTAGAATATTAAATTTAATGAATTAATTGTGTTTTTGGAATAATTTCCATAAAACATTTAAATCATGAAATAATATTGTTTATACATCTTAAAAATATGCATGAAAAGAGATAAATTAACGCATTGTCTGCAAATTTTAGTCTAAGCTGAATTTAATGCAAAATTTTGGTTTTTTTTAAAGCAGTTTTTCTTTCACTATAATCTTGTGATTATGAAACGATCGTGCGACAACAGTTTTTAATTAGGTCAGGTATGAAATTTACACCATAATGGATCTTTGCACCTAATCTCGAGCAAACAGTTCTCCGTTCTTCCCTGCACTTTCATGGTCGGTGTATTGTTATCATGTTAACATTACATCGCGTGGTGCAGTTGGGAATGTGAATAGAGAGTATACTAGAAATGTTGCTCATATTTCTTGGGGCACAATTTATTAAGATATACTGCTCAACGCGTTTTCCTTAAAGTATCTTCGAATGTCTGAACTATAATTCTCTATTTCTCCATGTGTTTCAGTATACGTATTCGTGATGTGCATGGGAACATAATGTGCCGCAATAGATTACGCTTATCATTCGTATCTTTATACTACGTAATATTACCGTGAAATACAGATATTTTATTTCTGTACTACAAATTGACGAATAATCGTACCGAATTGTTGCCTTTCTTCGCAGAGAAATAAATTACTCTATTAAGAATATTTTGATATATTTTTACTACTTTGTTTACTTATTTTACTAATTTTTATAAATCTAGAAGTGATACATTATACAATATTTAAGAATTATATTTTATGTTCTTTGGTTTATATTTTTTAAATTTAATATTATACAATATACTTATATTTTCACATATAATATATTGAAGAAATACTGATATATATAATAAGAAAAATGTTATAAAAGTGTTAAAAAATATTTTATTTGAAATTTTTTTGTTTATAAAATGTGCTGGCACGTTTTAGTAAACTCTGTTCCAACGAGACGTAGTTGTTGGCGCGTCTGATATTCACTGGCAAATTATTGCCGCACTGTATCATCCTCTAATGTATTCTATTGTATTCACAGACAGGCGTAACTGATGTATTCTAATAATAATTTAATTTCAGAATATTAATCACCTAATTTTTTTTAAGTAAACAGTCACCTGAGCTGTTTTTATATATCACAATTAAAATTATTATTATTGACACCGTATTGTATAATAATCGATTATTTTCCGATTTATTAGTATTTGAGAACAATATAGTAGATATATGGATTTAATTACAATTTTTCGAAGAAAGTAGAAACCAAATATTAAACTGAATAAGCATGTTAAATAGCTTATATGATAGTTACTTTCTAAAAAATAAAGGTTTTAATTAATACAACGCTTTTTATGTGCACATTAAAAAAAATTGTGTATTTGTGTTGGAACCGGTTTGTGTTAACAGTTTGTGTTGAATTTTTTAACATATTCGAGTGTTAATTTAACATAATGTGATTATATTATTTAAAAATTTTTGTGAAATTGATATTCAATATTTCTTAGTGTCAAAATGACACAATTTATGAGTAAGTGAACAAATAACATAAAAATAATGTGTTTTAAAACTAAAAAATTCTAAGACAAGTGAATGAAATATGTGTTAATTTAACATATCATAAATGTTAATTTTCTGAAAAAAAATATGTTCCCACGGTATGTTTACAAACTGTGTCGATGTTATCTTTGTTTGTATTTATTCTCTTACATAATATTTGTGTTATCTTCTAACATATTCATCTTGTGTAAAATTAACTCAAAAATTTGAGTGGACCGTTTGGGACATGCGATTTATGTTAAATTCAACACATTTTTTCCAACTGTGTGAGTTTTCGACATTTAAAGGTTCCTAGTTATTAAAAAAACAAAAATATATTAGGCGAGATATCTATACAAAACAATATTTTACAACATCTTTAGCGATAATTCATCTTTTCGATATGACCTTTATAACCAAGGAATTGCCAAAAAAAACGAGTTTATTTATGTTTCACTGCCAAATGTAGAATGATGATTTCGTCGAACGATTTACGTTCTTCGATGTAATCATACACCGGTTTTGGCACCGAAAAATTCGCCATTGCGATCGTAGATTTAGATAATCGAATAATATAAACTGTTGTGTAGTACGCGAATTATTCTCTACTTTAAAAGTTCTGGATGTATACATGTATTGATGTATACATATATTGATTGCACTCTTTCTCTATTTTTATTTGTTCGTGATTTGTCTATTAAGAGTTTCACGATATACTGTTAATCATTTCAAGAGCAAGACAGTTCTTTACACTCATGCGTTTACTTAAGACACCTAATTTATTTTAGATAGTAAAAATTGATATAATTTTATTGTAACATTATAATTTTGTTGTGGAGTTTAATTTTCGACGTTGTAGGGTACTGAAAAATCTATTGAAATGTATCTTGCGCTAATTGTTGGTTTCTTTGTTTTCGTAATTTTCGTTAATATATGTATAGATCATTTTCGTATGTTTATGCCAACGAAGTTGTTTATATGTATACAGAAGTTACATTAGACGTCAATTATAGTTGCTTAGTGAAATAAGCGGAATACTAATTGGAATTCAGTAATTGTTCTTGAAATGAATTAATTTAGCTAACGAGTTAACCTAAAGAGATTGTATAAAAATTAATTTTTTAAAATTATTTGAAACTATTGAAATTTTAAAGTTTTCTAGTTTTCAAATTATTCGGAAATCAACCCGTTCAAGATTGATTTTTATGCGATTAAAGCCCGGTTCCTAAATCAACGTTACTTTGACTTTAATTAAGCGAAACTTAAAACTCTATCTGTCTTGTTTTAAAGCTAAAAAGAGACAGAAACAGAAAGAGTTTTAAGCCTCGCTTAAAATCAAAATAACGTTGGTACAATCGGGCCTAAGATATGTGAAACGCAAATGGCTTTGATTGTAAATTAAATTAATCGAATTAGAATTATCTAATATTTCAATGATGTGATGATTATATTAGTAAATTGAATCAATAAATAAGAGCAAGCATTATTCGCATATATTTAGTATAGGGATGAAAAAAGAGATATAAATCAAAATTGTAACTTTTTAATAATTGGAACTTTAATTATAATAATAATACTTAATAATAATAATATGAAACTCAATAATAATAATATGTGAAACTGCTGGTCTTCTATCAAATCAGATTGAATTACAAAAATATTTGAATTGCAAAAATTATTTTTTGGTAAAGAGATAAATTCTTAATTTCATCCCTTGTATTATATAATTGATTCTATCAAGACTATCAAGAGTAAAAAGCCAAAAGAGCGGTATTGATAAAGTATTGATTTTTTATATTAATATGATTTTTTTAGAGATTGCAATTTTAGGAAATATAGCAAAAAGAACTATTATTCTCATCTGATTTAATGGTTTGATGAATTTAAGTTTCAAGCATAAAAAATCTTCAATTATAGTTACGAGTGCTACCGTCGTCGTATACTTTATATCCCCGAGAGGTATTTAGATATTACTGCACTTTTTATGATTGCGTCTGAGTCGTTCGTGGGAATACCTTTTGTAGCTCTCGCCTGGCCAGGGATTGCAGAGGTGATGGTAATATGCAAAGATGGTAACGATCCGAGGCGGCGAATATATTGCACAAGGAATTGTCGGTTACACAATTCCTTCGTCCGGAATCGGTGGATCAAACTATCTTGGCATCGTTCCATCTTGCGCTTTGATTTCTTACTTCGACTGCGCTTGCCAAAATTGTGCCATAAATTAATGTATTAGTTACTAATATGAGAATGTAACAATGCTTTCGCATTTAAATTGATAAGAAAAATTTTTATAAGAATAATTTTTTTATTGCTTAATATATTATATTTTTAACAAAAATAAAGTTTGATGAGATTCTTTTAAAGCGCACAACAATAAGATCAAAATTCGCAGAGAGTTAAAGATAATTGAATTTTTTAAATTTCTTTTGAATGATTTTTTTCCATATTATTTAATCATTATTCAAAATATTTTACAGTTGATGATACAACTAAGCAAATAATCTATTAATTGTACGTGAAAAATAAGTTTAAGCTATATAAGGGGAAAAAGAGTTTTGTTTAATCTAAAATATAGATTAAATTTTTTTTCTTATGACATTGTATTTTTGGAAAAATTTAATCTCTTATTTTATCATATCTTATCAACTTTTTTATTAGCAGAAATATTTTGCATATATTATAATTATTCATAATCTACATAAACTTTATTTTGTATTCGTATATGAATAAATATGTTTTAATTTAACCATAAAAATGTTAAATAAGAGAATAACAATATCTATCAATTATCTATTAATTACGTATGTATTATTGATTGCAATAGAATACATTAAATTTAAAAACCCACTGGAATTATTTATAAAATAATTTTAAAAATGTATACAATAGGATAATAACATAAAGATAATAACATGCTGAGTATAAATTGATAATTACATTTTAGCTGATCGAATAAAAAATTCATTACAAAAGAAAAGGAAAACGACGCCATTATGAGCATTGTTTACTTGTGCTGTTTATTGTTTTTGTAGATCACGTGGAAAATGCTGACAGTGCTTCTACATAGATTATGTAGGGAGATAGGTAGCTTATGTCTCTCAATGTATATACGCAGCTATCGACTGTTCATACATCGGCGCCCGATACTGATCCTCGAGAGTAACGTTTAATCCAATTGTCCTTCAAATACTCTTGCATTGAAGCAGAATGTAGTCAAATATTAGTCGTGTTCAAAATATCTTCTCTGCATTGTATATCGATTTTTCTTAGGATTAATGCTGCTTTTTGCGAACCCAGACGGGAATTGGTTTTCTTTAAAGATATCGTGTCCTCCCTCGCGACTGATTTGAAAAGTTTGATGGGGAAAAAAGGGTAACCTTGGTCTTTTCTTTTGCACGACTATTGTGTAGTCCTCTCAATATGAGATCAGTCGTAATATTGATTTTGTTGTCAATACCGATTGATGATTAGTTTTTCCTGTATTATTTGATACAAAAGTTGCCATTCATAAATACTCGTGGTTATAAATTTAATTTATTAAATATGTAAAGAAATATTTTTTCCTTATCATTAATTTTATTCGATTAAGTCCCGATGAAGTCCCGATTGTAGAAACTTGTGATGTATGAGATGACAAAAAGTGTAAAAACAATGGAAAAACGGTCTTACCACACCAAGGTTAGTATGCAGCAAAATGTTAAATGGAGAAGCTAAAGCAAATTGATTAATGTCCAGATCTCGAAAAATGATCTTTGACACATTGATTGTTTGAAAAGAATTAAAAGAAATAGATAATCCAATACATAAACATATGACACAAAAACAAATTATGCAAAGATACGCTTGGAAAAGATGATTTGATTGCATAGCTTAATATGCTATAAACAGTTAAATGATTTCGATACGAAGATTGATTAGGGTAACTCCGGTATTTTCATTGCGCACACTGAAAAAAAATTTCCTGAGTCTAAGTAACATTTTCTTGAATAGTGCTAAGTAAACATTTCCTTATTGCAAATAAATATTTACTAAATGTAAACATATATTAATTGATTTAAATATTATATTTACATATAATAAATAATACTTGATAAATTAAGATTTTGATAGTTGCAATATGTAGATATATATCGGAGTAATCCTATATTGACTATTCTATAGTACAAATGTCGTCTATAACATAAGTTGTTATGGGGCTGCGCCAGAGTTGGCAGGAAAAGTCCAGTAGGTGGAAAAAACCACGATAAATTCCGGATTTTACCGGTCCGGAATTTATCCGTTGGAATAAACTGGTGGCAAAAACTATAAAACTATACTGTTAAATCTATAATGTCAAATTAATAAAACGATATAATTAAAACAACGATATATGTAATAAGTATAGGAGCAGTGGCGACTTAAATTAGGTTAAATTTGACACTATAGAAGTATAGATTTAACAGTATAACTAATATATGATACTATAACATATTTAGATACCTTATATACATTTTTATATCATAATTGTACTTATAATATTTTATTTTTGTTTTACGTATGTGGGCATTTTTAAAAATAGTTGCGCATGACATCCACACAAGTAGATATAATCACATCCAGACGCAAAAATGAACGCGAACAAGCACGAACGTGCCCTACTGATTACTTCGCTAGAAAATAATAAACGTATAATAATTACTTGAGTTTTTTTATTTATTTTTTTAGTAGATTATTGCGCACAGAATCATAAACTAGGACTATAAGGCGCTTTAGACTGCCTGTAAATTAGAATATCGCGCGATAATTCTATTTATTTTATTGTTTTTAATAGAAAAGTCCAGTTTTTGAGCCATTTTTTTCCGGAAAATACCGGTTTTTACCAGCATGGACTTTATCCAAAAAATGTGGAATTTTACCAATCCTGAGCTGCGCACAATAACAAGAATAAGGAATTAGGAATAAGGAATAATGATTTCAACCTATCAGAAATCGTGTATTCCGACGTATCCGATTTCTGATAAGTTAAAATCGTTATTCTTTATTCCTAATTCCTTATTCCTTCTGTTGTGCGCAGGGCCTATCTTTGATAATAATAATTTGTCCATAATCATTGATGCGGCTCGCCAGTAAAGTAATTTTGCTACATAGATCCGTCAATGCGATTCCGATTAGATAATGCATCCAAGATACCGATTAATCGAGAAAAATGTGTACGCACATGTAAAGTGTCATATGTATCTTGCGTAGTGACACATCGCAAGAAACACGCCAGGGATACGAAGAAAGAAGATACAGAAAAAGAGATGACGTTGCATCGAAAAGCCAAGGTTGTTTTTCGTCATGAAAAGTCTGTCAAAGAAGCATTGGAGACCGTGTTTCGCTGGAGGATAAGAGAACCTGTTCGTTCTTATTAGCTGCAGAATTGCGCGCGACGCAGAATAAAACGGAACTAACATTTTAATTAAGAGGCCGCGGTTTCGGGCTTAATTCATCCCCAGTACATTAAGATTGATAAGCCACTTTGACAAGCAGATCGCTGCCTGATAATTTATGCACTGTATCTTTCACACACATTGAATGGAGAGTATATAAATATATAAAATTATATAAATACGGAAATTAGTTTCTAAGTTTTTAATCTCTATTAATTTTTAAAAAAAAGTTAAAGAAATGTAATGAGTATAAACTGTTAAGTGAAAGATTGACAGATATGTGATCTTTTTAGAGAATTTAAATGAAAATTACGATATATATATAATTAGATAATATTTTTTTAAATCAATAGTCTAATTTTTAATAACTTTATATTTCAACATTCATCCGTGATTTATTTTTTCTTTAATTTGTGAATTTCAGTGGCATATAGCAACACGATTAAATATTTCTGTAAGAATATACAATATATAATGAATTATTCACAAATTAAAACTCAAATAAGTTAATATACACGGTGATCAACAAGAATGAGTTGAAACTAAATGATTATTACTTTGCAACAAGTAGGCTGAACGAAATGAATCAAACGTCATTTTAGAGCAAACTTGTCAATTTTATATAAATGAAATGTATATGACCATATATTATATATGAAAAAGATATGTAATCATGTAACAGTTGAAACATTACAAAAAAAGGGAAGCAAAAATATGTTTATGCGTATGAGTTAATTGTATTTATATGTTTTCAAAGTGTTGTCTATCGGAATCGACATAAAATTAAAATTAAGAATCATGAAAAATCATTAAATTTTTCCTAATACAAAAAAAACGAGGATTAATCAATGATTTTTATTTTATGCAGGATGGCGCGATTCCATCCCGTATACGTAAACATATTTTTATCCCTTTTTTTGTAATGTTTCAATTGTAAAATAATTACATACCCAAGCAGCAAAATAGGGCGAAATTACGTCTATTCGACCTTCCGATAGGTTATAAAATCTGTTCGACCAAGCCCGTCGAATCGACGTCGAAAGAAGGTAAGGGAATAAAGTTGATCTAATTTTATGGTCTAACTTAGGTAATGGAAGGCATTTCATCTTATAAGTCATAGTCGGATTTGGTCAAATAAACCTAGCAGAAGGTCGAATATCGGTAATATTTTAATAATTTTGACCTAATTCTGACTAACTTGTGCCCTCTCTTCTTTTGGCGATTCAGCTCGTTGAGACATCTAAAGATGACAGCGTTGCACAATCCTAATAATTCTATCTAGACGGGTAACTATGCTACAGCCATATAACATATACGTAATATGGTTCTAACTAGCCATGGAAGGTCGGAATAAAATATTAACAGTCCATCTCCACGTCAGTTATGAAACTGAATATCGCTCGATATATGACAGAAATATAAGTGCGAAAGAAGATTTTCTGTACAGATTTTTATTTTACTTCACTAAAACCAAAGCGCCTTCGAAAACAAATAATTTAAACAATAATTAATTAATCGTTAATTGTTTGACAACAATATATTTTGCACTTATAAAGCACAATAAAAATAATCTCACACCTACATTAAAAGTAGCGTGAAATAGAAATTTTTTTGCAATTTTTAATCATTCCAAAAGATATAATATGGTTTACACACTTTATAATGCGTAATTTTGGAAAGTATTTTAATGTATCATGGCGGACAGAACAGTTCTCGTAATGATGGCTTATCGTTTTCGTCTGAATTTCGACTGTAGGTCGAATTTTCTTATTATGAAGGCCAAATACCTAACTTTGAGGGCAAATTTCTTTAATCAAGGCATTTTTACTTCCAAATCGTTGACTTTGAAGGTATCTTATCGATCAATAAGGCATTCTGACTAATAAGTTCAATTTCCCTATTTATAAGTTAGATTGACTTCAAAATCGAGATCTCTGGATCGATACATAATCAAAATGTTAGAAATCACGCAACAGCAACACTTAGGGCCTCTTTCACCAACTTCTGGTTAAATTAATCGACAATTAACTCGTAAAAGTGCCAATAGCAGTTTAATGTATCAGAACGTCTTCTCTCTCTTCCTCTTCTGTATTTAGTTTTCACGGTGGCAATCGTGGTGATTGAGTTAACATCGATTAGCGTTAATCGGAGTTGGTGAAAGAGACCCTTAACGCAGAACGAAAAACGCGTGCTCCCTGATCGAGCGATCTTTCGAGAATTCTTTGCTCAATATTGAATAGGAAATAGCTAATGTGATGAACAAAGATCTTATGAAATTTGCGCAGTAAACAAAAGTTAACACAATAATAATAGATGGCAACTTTCAATAAGGACCAAGACCAATAATTAACTTTCAGGACAATTTGCTGAGTATTTCGAACTAATCTTAGACTAATTTCCCTCGTAGGTCATTTTCCGTGGTAATGCTACAATTAACTTTGTAGTTAGCTTCCAGCACAACCGCGAGGTTTATTCCTTGCTTTAAATATTTCCTATTAGTCAAGTGAAACACAAAGGACTTATTTAAGGTAAAAATTAGGTAATTCTGACATATTAAGTCATATCGCCTACGAGGTTGAAATTAGGTAATACAAGGTCATATTTCCTTCAGACGAGGTTCTAATTTTGATATAAGTTGAATCGACTTTGAAGGCGCATGTTTGATAAAAATTTGGTCATTTATAAGCTAATGTGTAACTTTAAAGTCACTGAATTTTGAAAGCATTTCGTAGGTTTAAACTTCGTAATTTTCGACCTATATACAAGACTTCAAACGATTTGATCTTTAAGACATTTCTTACGTCGAGAATTGGTAATTTTTCACTTAATTAGGGCGATCTAACTTTGATTTTGTCAAAATGCTCTGCTTTGCTGCTTGGGTATCTTTTTCATATACGAGGGGGGACCCAAAAAAAACGGGAATTTCGTCATAACTTCTTTATTTCTCAATATTTTAACACCAAATTTTGATCACCTTCAAAGTATTCGCCATTGACCACAACGCACTTCTCCAAACGATTCTTCCATTGTTCAAAACAGTTTTTAAATTCACTCATCGGGATGTCCTTTAAGCCTTCCAGCGATTTTTGTTTCACCTCCTCCACAGTGGCAGATTCGATTGCAGAGGTGTTGTGCACGCGGAGTTCGTTCCCCCGGGTCAAACTGCCAACCAGAAGCTCTACTTGGAGGTTTTTGTTCCCCAGACTCAAAAGGAATATGAAAGGAAAGCGTTTTGCCACTGTGGAGGAGGTGAAACAAAAATCGCTGGAAGGCTTAAAGGACATCCCGATGAGTGAATTTAAAAACTGTTTTGAACAATGGAAGAATCGTTTGGAGAAGTGCGTTGTGGTCAATGGCGAATACTTTGAAGGTGATCAAAATTTGGTGTTAAAATATTGAGAAATAAAGAAGTTATGACGAAATTCCCGTTTTTTTTGGGTCCCCCCTCGTATATGCTAATAAAATTGACAAGTTTTTCTATAAAATAACGTTTGATTTATTTCGTTCGACTTACTTGTTGCAAAGTAATAACCATTTAGTTTCAACTTATTCCCTTTGTATTATTCATCTTGTAATATTAAAAATTTTAAAAACATTATTGATATGTTGTTATTTATCATTAAAAAATATATTAGAAGGTATTTATCAAATTTGTTATTCAATTAAATTATTTACTCACATCATCGATTTTATTTAACAATATTCATATATTTAATAATTTATTAAAAATAGATGGATTAAAGATGATATATTATTTTTTGATATATCCGATTCATTGAATTATTGGACACATAGTACTAATTAAAATGATATTTCTACAAGGAATACATTCTAAATACGAATATTTACATAATATCTATAATATATAAGAAGATATTTTTTTATGTGTGAGAATGAATGTTATAGACATTCATATTAAATTATATTTTTCGCGAGGTACCTTTTCTACTTGCATTCGTAGCGCATTAAGAGCGTTCGACACCTTATCGAAGAAACAACAGAGTGTAAGGGATATTTTTACGATCATTTGTATCCTACACCTTGACCTTTTCCCTCAATGGAAAAACGATTATGTGCGGGAAGACAAAGCTTATCGTACCTTTCATGCAGATAATATAAGTCCCTAAATCGTTTCAATTTCCGTTACTGCGAGCTATAGTTTTCAGGAAACTGCTGCACACACCCTTTATAAATCTCTCTCGCATTGTTTTCTTTCTTCCGATTTGATTTAGGTACAAACCTATAGATACAATCCGTTACAGTTAAATAAAAAAATTTGTGTAATGTTATACAGATAATAGAAATTTTCTTTTCTACACTGAAAAAAATTTTTCATTTTTGATTCCAATGAATGATCATTAATCAATGTTCGACTTAATGTTCAGTTAATTCATTGATATAATAACTGGATTCATTAATATAACTACATACTCATGTATTCTTGCAATGAATTCTAATAATAGCTGTATAACCTAAATCATTATGAGGATTCATTGGATCAATTTTCATTAATTCAATGAATATTTTATTGTATTTACGTACAGTTTGGTTCACAGTGTATGATATTACATTATTATTATTATTATCCTACATGATATTCTTAGCAAAACGTAAATATATTTTGATATTTATTAAACAAGACTTAACTGAATAGAGAAATGATTATTCTGATTTATATATCTCTATCTGTATAAAAGATTATATTGATTCGTAAAATTTAATACTGATTTTTTAAATGTAATATTTTGGTATACTATATAAATTTAGAATGATTAAAACAGAGTAATTTTTTAGTCTCACCGTGGAAACATAAAATTGTGTATATGTATTTATAGAATATTTATTTATTATCTAATATTTTGTATATGTATATATGTATATGTATATTTGTATTTGATACAGAATTAAATGCAAAACTATATTATTGATTTATTCTAAAGTTTTAAGAGTTTTATATCGGAAAAAATTCTCTCTATAGTAACTCTTACAGACATGCAATGTTTCTTTTCCTCTTAACTCGAGAATAGTTGTTTGGAGTATGTTTATACCTCAACGGCGAAAAAATGAGAATTATTGTAAAATATTTTGTATGGATATTATTTAACATATTTTTTCTTTTTTAATAACTATTTTTTACGAATCATTAAGTATGTAATTCCATCGAGAACCTGCAATAAAGCGTTATGTACATATTATATGTTAATTAAAATCTATTTTTTTTAAATATTGTCATGATAAGCTATTTAACGTATTTATTCTGTTTAATGCTTTTTTTTATTATTTTAATATTTCTTTAATTTTTACTTACTTTTTTTAAAATTGTGATTAAATCCATATCCGTAATATTCTCAAATGTTAATAATCGGAAAACAATCAATAATTTGTAACATGTTTTAATAATAGTGTGTGTGATCGTAATTAGGGTATAAAAAACACCCCAGATAACCGTTTACGTAAAAAAAATCAGGTGACTGCTTCTGGGTTAAATCTTGTTTGTTATTTCTTTATAATAAAATAGACGACAATGATTTCTTACGTATAATCAATTATTTTTTATATATGTATATGTAAGTTTACCTTCACTCATCTCTAATCTTTAATTTTGCTATAACATAAGGAAATAACTACAGAATAGTTGTTATATCCTATAACATAAGGAAATAACTACAGAATTATATTTGCAAATAGCCTAGATGGATGTATGATATTTTTGTTATCATAATATTTTATTTGAACGATTGGTATTTTGTTATATTATAATTTTGGTCAATTTTATCGTTTACTTTTGATGTAGTTTTTAGAGTAGGTAACATTTTTTAGTCTTATAATTCATCTCCTCTGACATAAACCCTAGGGAATATGCAATTTTTCCTACATTGGCCTAAGTATACTTTATTCCACTTTATATTCTAATACTCTCGTAGTTCGTTAATTAGACAAGTGTATGACATAGTAGTGGTTTCGCTTATTATCACAAAAAACTGTATATCGTATCCCCGAAATTCCGATAAAACCATGAAGCGAAGAGAGGAAAATCATGTATCTGGGCTTGTAACTTTGCAAAAAGCTGGCTTTCTTCACTATGACTGTTTCAAAGACGTACGATCACCATGAAAATTACTTTCTATAGAATATATATTAATTACACTTTCTATAGAAAGTGTAATTAATATCAGTGACCTACATACCCAAGCAGCAAAATAGGGCGAAATTACGTGTATTCGACCTTCTAATAGGTTGAAAAGTCTGTTTGACCAATCCCAATTTACGTCGAATCGACGTCGAAAGAAGGTAAGTGGGGAATAAAGTTGAAGTAATTTTACGGTCGAAATTAAGTAATGGTAGGCATTTCGTCTTATAAGTCATAGTCCGATTTGGTCAAATAAACCTAATAAAAGGTCGAATATCGGTAATATTTTGGTAATTTTGACCTAATTCTGACCAATTTGTGCCCTCCCTTCTTTCGACGACTCAGTGTTTGTCGCCGAGAGGGCAACACTGTACATTTCCATAATAATTCTACCAAGACGGAGAATCACACTACAGCTATAACATGTGCTTGATATGGTTCCGACCAGCCATGGAAGTTCGAAATAAAATAGTAACAGAGTCCTTCTTTACGTCGGTTCTGAAACCGAATATCGCATGATACGTGACAGAAATATAAGTGCGAAAGAAAATTTTCTATACAGATTTTTAGTTTACTTCGTTAAAATCAACGCGCCTGCGAAAATATATAATTTAAACAATTATTAATTAATCGTTAATTATTTAACAACAATATATTTTTGCACTTAGTATAATAAAAATGTTTTAATCTCGCACCTACGCTAACAGTAGCATAAAATAGATATTTTTTTCAATCCTTAACATTCCGAGAGATATAATATAATTTATTTTTTATTAATGCTCAATTTTAGAAAGCGTTTTAGTATATCATGGCGGACAGAACAATCTTACAATAATGGCTGATTTAATGTTTTCGTCCAAATACTGACCTATAGGTCGAATTTCCTTACTGCTAAGGCTAAATGTCTAACTTTGAGAGTAAATTTCCTTAATCAGGGCATTTTTACTTCAAAATCGTTGACTTTGATGTCATCTTGTCGACCATTAAGGCATTCTGACTAACAAGTCAAATTTCCCTATTTATAAGTTAGATTGACTCAAAGTCGAAATCGCTGGATCGATACATATCGAAAAATGTCTGCTACATCGCGATCGTAAGTATGTATCACGGAATTAACTTAACCTAACTTATAATTATATACGGTCAAAGCCGCGATCACGCTTTTAAAAATTTTAACCTTTCATGACAACACTCAGCACAGAGAAAAAAACGTGTCTTGCTTGAACAAGCGATTTTTTACTCCTTCATAATCAACATAGAGAAAATAACTGATGCGATTGTACAGCAAACAGGATGGCGACTTTTAATAAGGTCCAAGACCAATAATTAACTTTCAGGGTAAATTTTGCAGGGCATTTTGACCTAACCTTAGATCAATTTTCCTTATAAGTCATTTTCCGTGGTAATCTCAACTTTGTAGTTAATTTCCAGCGACCACAAGGTTTATTTCGTGCCTTAGATATTCCCTATATTAGTCAAGAACACAAACGATTTATATATAGTAAAAAATTAGGTAATCCTAACCAATTAAGTCATATCGCTTATGAGGTTGAAATTAGGTGATACAATCAGGTCACACTTCCTTCAAACAGAGCTTTAATTTTGACTTATAAGTTAAATCGACTTTGAAGGCATAGCTTTGGTCAAAATTTAGTCATTTATAAGCTAATGTATAACTTTGAAGTCATTAAATTTTGAAGGCATTTTTATAGGTTTAAATTTCGTAATTTTCGACCTGTACAGAAGACTTCAAACAATATTTAACTGCTAAGACGTTTTTTATGTCAAAAATTAGTAATTTTTCACTTAATTAGGGCGACCTGACTTTGATTTGGTCAAGATGCCCTGCTTTGCTGCTTGGGTACAATTTTGTCGGTGAATTATGGTTTTAGACTTCAGATTGAATATCGTTAATGCATTTAATGCCCGTTTCTATCACTGTAGATTAATTATAATCTTGATTTAACTTATTTTTCATCTTTGTCTCTAGTTCTGGAAATTAGAAAAGGATGAAGAATAAATTAAATCGAGATTACAATTAATCTGCATTGATAAAAATGGACATAAATGTATTAAATGCAATAAATGCAATTTTCGTTCACGATTTTGGACATAAACGTTCATTTATACATTTAGAGAAAATGAAGGAGGTACGATTTCTATGCAATTATAAAAGGCAACTTTATATTAAATTTGCTATTATCTTTTGCATCTTAAAGCATTTCTTATCAAGAAAAAAATATGTGTTTATATTTAAGATATACTCTAATCAGAAACTATCTTATTTACAAAGATACTTTAGTTTGTTTTGGAAACTTTTTGATGATAATTCAATTTTATATCGATGAGTACTTGAGAAATGTTGTGTAGAAATTTATTGCAAATTTTTAAATAAAAATTTTTTAGTAATAAGGCGTTTTGTAATATTTAGAAGTGATGCTCCTAATCGACGCATCTGTATTCTCTGAATGGATCTTATTAGAATGCAACGTGCATGTCTATTTTTATCTGATTGCTTAATTCCGTGTTGAACGTACGTGTAGCCTGAGCAAATTTTCTAATCGCATAATGTGCAATAACGCAAAGTAAACAGTAATGAGATCAGAGTGATCTGGGTGGGTCTAATAGATGTAAGTACGCTTTGCTACGCGTTATTTTTTTGTCAATTTGTGAATAAGTAAGAAAAATGAATTGGTACTATTGTTCTTTTTCAAAATTATAGTAACTCTTTTGTTTAACAAGAACAATTTTTTATAAGCTGCAAGTACACGCGCTGATGTTTTTTAATTAAATTAAAGGCGCATTATAACTGATATAATTCTCACAACGCGTTCGAGAATTAACTTGCCGTGCCTTTTTAACCTGCGACAGCTTTTAAAAAATTTTTTAAATTAACAGTGTTTATTACCGGGAAAAACCTGGAACATCTGGAATTTTCAGGGAATTTCTTTTATCCTTGAAAATCAGAGATTTTTATGGAATTTTATTGAGACTCAAGGAAATTTTTGGAATATTTTACTTTTAAATTTAAATTTTCTCTGTTTCTTTGATTTTTATTTATTTATTTATCTTTTTTTTGATAATATGAAATGTTAACAACCAGCATTAAATGGCATACACATTCGCGTATATTCACGTATATTCTCGTGTCTCGCGAGTTTTTATATTTGAGAGAGAGAGAGAGAGAGAGAGAGAGAGAGAGAGAGAGAGAGAGAGAGAGAGAGAAATGATAGAAAACAACACTCAGCAGAACAGAGTAGCTCATTCATACTATACATATGTGTATAAAAAATTCTCTATTGTGTTACCTCGTATTTTAAATAAAAATCCGGGAATTATCAAGGAATTTCTTAACAAGCTTTCAGTAAAAACACTCTGATTAAGTTAATGATTATCGATCCATCTGAGAAAAAGATTCTTAAGTTATATCTTGAACGATCACTCGATAATTAAAATAAGCGCAGTAATTTACGAAGAACACTGTTTAATGTAATTCGCACTTATTACAAATCTTCGCACGATGTGGAAAGAAGCTTAACGTATTACTTAAAACTCCTTATTAACCTACGGTAGGCGAGATAAGAAATATGCGAACGAACATGCCTTATACACGAAGCGATAATCTCGCCGGCGACACTATTCTAGATATAAATTACGAGCATGTTCGTACCGGCGGGGCACGGTGTCGTGAAAAGAGGGTGTAGGGACGACAAATGATAATACTTCACCTTGTACTTCTTCCGTGTATCTATATTCAGCCCATCGGGCCGCTGTGTTCACCGCTATTGATCCATTACGGAACGCGCGTTGTGTGCTGAAACCTTTACGTGTTTAGAGCTAAGGCTAATGGCGCGGGCGATAGAAGAAAAAAAAAAGAAAAAGAAAAAAAAAACGTCGTTTCTCGTTTGCATTTATCGCGCTCGCGAAGGACGAAGGGCCGCGCCAGGTGACCGTCGTTTCGTATCGAAAAATTTTGATCTCGCCGAGCGGCGATTCTCGCTCGGCTTTAGACAGATCGTGTAAACTCGAGCGTGTGGGGAAAACTTTTTCTCGTCTTGCGTGCCATTGATTAAACGTCAGGTTGTCGGGGAATGCCCCTGCATAAATATCGAGGTATCTCGAAATGTATCTGCACGACAAAATATCCGGGACGTCTCGCCGATAAGCGATGAATAATATTACACGGAAGACGATATAGGACGAGCTGTACTCATGACATTGTCTGGATTCCTTTTTATTTTCTGGGTTTCCTTTTGATCTATATCTCTTAGCGAAACCCTTTTCGAAAATGCAATTTCGAAAATCGCAAAAGCGCACTGCGAGAAAATATCGGTTCGATTTTGCTGAATAGAGAGACGACAAACGAGCGAGTTTCCTCAATTCGACGCGTACGTTTACCAAGGCTTTCGATGCATACAGTTGTAATGTTATATAAACAGCTTTTATTTATATCTGTACATACTTTGGTTGTCATAATTATATCTATCTACGTTGCACGCAGAGTCCGTTTTCATCGGATTTGTCTCGAATAAAATATCAAAGTGAAAATGTAATCTATTTTGCGCAATTTAATGATTCGTGTTTCAT
Source organism: Mycetomoellerius zeteki (assembly GCF_001594055.1). NCBI lineage: Eukaryota > Metazoa > Arthropoda > Insecta > Hymenoptera > Formicidae > Mycetomoellerius > Mycetomoellerius zeteki. Next base: position 353,796 of record NW_017257442.1, on the reverse strand, counting down.
TAATGTTCATTTCAAGAATAAATATGTTTATTCTTAAAACTTTGTGCAATTTATGCCCGTTTATATCACTGTAGATTAACTTTAATCTCGGTTTAATTTACTTTTTATTTTTTTCTATTTCTTAGAACTAGAAAAAACACAAAAGAATTTAAACTGAGATTAAAAACTTTAATCTGCTTGGTAGGAATAGATATAAATTGCGCAAAATAAAATTAATACATTTCTATTTTTTTGATCATTCAAGAATAAATACAATTGTATTATACGGAATAATAAGTAATTGTATGTATCAGCCAGTGATTGTATTAGTATCTTAATGGAACGCTGTAAAAAGAAAAGATACTTCAATTAATTATCGACGTACCTTGACTTGGCAAATATCAGAGTATTATTCGGATTAATTCCGCCGTAAATCTCAACAAATTTTCCATTCGGAATCGTTGGCGAAGATCGTTCCAATTTGGACGGCCTTAATTTTCCATGCGGTAGTTATGCAAAAACGACGAGACTCGTGTCGTCTGTCACGCGCGATTATCGCGGGTGCCTGATGTTAACTCTCGTTTCCGCGTGCATAGTCGACAGTAAGCCATGTAGAAAAGGTTTACGATTCAGTGAAAAAGGCCAAATGTGCGCGCTTTTCGCCTAATCTCCAGTCGTTTATAATTTAACGACGCAATCTCACGAAACCTTAGCTTTTGTTTAGCACCGTAGTTGCAGTGTTACGTAACTAAATAATTTAGAGTAAAAATGATCGCAGAAAACTTTTTTTCTCGTAATACAATAAATATTTTCTGCAGAAATTTAATTGATTGCTGAAAAATCCCCGAATCCCAGTTTTAAGTCCCGCTTTTAAATCCCAGTTTTTATAACGATGTCGAATAATACGCGAAAAATTGTGCTAGTTTATAATTTAACATAACGATCTAAATTGGAGAACTGCAATTAATGCATTTGCGAGAAGAGTCATTAAAACTTTGAAAAAGCGACTTAGAATTGATTGAGATTGCAGAGACAGTTTTGGGACATAGTTTTACATGTTTTACGTGAGGTTTACATATCAGTCTAATTACATATAGTCTATACTTAATTTGATGACCTGGGATCGTTGGTCGTTAATCGCATACAAAGTTGAACCGTGTTTTTATACCCAAGTTTATTTCGAACCGCGAGTCATAAAAATAGTTATATACGTCCGATTTGTTTGGACATTAGAGCGTGTAGTAAATGATGGAAAATACAATAAGTTCGCGCTTTAAGACTATATTGATCAGAGCCATTCAGCAGACGAGAGCAACACCCTCCAACATCGTAGCTATGTTGACTGTTAATTAAGGACTATATAAGGGTCGCGGTCGGATATCGTAATTTAACTTCATTCAACGTGGCGACGCGTCCGTCTAATCTCTAATCTTGAAGATATTATTAAATTTCTTCCTTGCCTACGCTGGAGAAAAATGTTAAAGGTTCTTCCTTGAATATTATTTTGCTAATTGGAATAGCAAACGAGTCAAACAGTAAGGAAAATATAATAATAAACGTTGTCATAAGTAACGTGTTTTGTTTTATGATAACCATATATTATTTTATTTTGTTCTTACTAAAACTTTTTATTGAGATGAATAAATTGCAATACATATTGCATAAACGGGATCACAATTGAAAGTATTTTTATTAATTAATATATATTTTTTGTTATTAATAATCGAAGAAATTAAACACGAGATTCACGGTATTTTAAAAATATAATAAATATTTTAGAGCTTTAATAAGTGAAAAAATTATTAGATATTTTTTTTGATATTTCTGGTCAGAAGTTATTAAAAATACAATATAAAATAAAAAATTTTATAACATTTACATCCATTTACATCTTTTTTGGATCATCTGCAGATCTGTGGATACTAAAATTATTTTCTAATTTAATTATTAACTAACTTTCAATGATACCTCGTCTCTGTCTTTTATAAATGTCTCATTAAATCACCTGCCGTATTCCACTATTTACAAACGACGTTTTCTCTAAAATTGAACGTGATAGATCGAAGCAGCTTTAATTCTTAATTTTCTGTGGTCCTGCAATTTCAAGATTTATTCAATATAAAAAAATTTATTTGGTGTTCACTGACTCTTTATTTGGTGTTCACTGACTCTTTTCATTCAATCGACGGTGTCGATTCTATTCTACGCCGTAAATAGATGTCGCATGCTATAATTACACGCGCGGGGAAATGTCAATTTATTTTAGAAACTCACAGGGCATTTCGATGTCTGAGAAGAATTAACTCGTTAATCAAAGTTGCATAAAATATTTCTATTCGCGAGCGTATTTAAAAATGTATGTATTATCTGTGATTCACAGATAATTGATGACTATATAATGACACATGATTAATGATCATAATTAGTATTTAATTTTAATAATGTTTAATGACATTATACGCTAGATATTATTGATATAACTTTTCTTGCAATCTTTATTTAAAAAACTGATATTATGTTTGTGTTCGGTAATTCTCGAGTCACTTAACTGCAACAAAGTAGTCATATCGATCGTTGTCAGATTTTTTGTTCGACCTATTCTTATTGCGTATACTAACGAGTTCTCAAGTTGACCATGATTAAGTGACTACTTCACAATTTCCGCTTCACTTGATGACGCACGGAAACTGATTTGTAATGTAATACAGAGAGTACACAGTACAGGCTGCATATTAATACAGTATAATTAAGTTAAATGGATGTCAAAGAATCTTGCGTAAATGATGATGGATCAAGGAAGTTATCATCGTGACGATCACGTGCGTTAATTTGTTTCACGTTTTATGCTTTTCGCACTTCTGGAAATTATCATAAAAATCAATCTGTCTCAAATTATTTACATATAGACGAGTAAACCGAGTGTTTGACTTTTGACATCTTTCATACTATTGCAAACATCCATCCACTGTATGGCTACATATCGTCGCCCTTGCATGTACGAAACGTATATATTGTATTAGATTTATGTCGTGCCATGCACGCGAACAGTGACTTACGTGGTAACATTTTGTCGACTGTAAATATCAATAATTGTAACACATGCGAGACTTGCAAACATAGCTCCTTTGCATGTTTCAACTCTCGGATCGCTTGACTGTCAACCAGCGGATGCTGGGTCCATATAGTTTCGAATCCATATAGTTGAATTCAGTATTTATATGTTCCTGAAAGAGTGAAGTTGAAATCTTATATTGCATTTGTAAATATTTCTTTTCGAAATTAATATATAATATTATATTAAAGAAGAAAAGAAGTATAAATTAAGGGCAAGTAAATTATATTTATTCCTGTTTCAACGAGAGTGAGGTGCATAGTGTTTTTTTGTTTATTATGCAAAAAGACAAATGTATAATATAAGTCTGTAATATAAGTTTGAAATAGTTCTGGTATTTAGGTGAGAATTAATAAATTGCCTTTCTGATATGAGAAAGATTCTTCATAATATAACTTCATATGTAATCATTATATGAATTCAACATGAATTTAAAGTTTGTAACAAGAAAGATGAATTAATACTTTTTTTTATAATTGCGCGCGCGTGAGTGTCTCACATAAATATTATATACGTACACCTATAATATTAACCCTTATGCGTATAACCTATTTTTATAACTCGGACGAGAAAGTAGGGTCTATCGGACCCTTCCAGTTACTCCGATATTTTTACATGAAGTAAACACTTTTAAATTAATACATAAATGTCTAGTGTATAAAAGATTAATTTTTTTATAGTCTACCCTTTTAAAATTTATTTTGTTGTGCATAATACATGCGTTTCTTTTCTCAAATATTGCATCACTGACAACGAGTAATAATTATAATGATAGGTTTAATAATCAGTTGCTTAAATCAAAGTTAATTATAAAATCTATTACTTTTTGACGGATGAAATTATCTTCTTTTGAAAGAAGCGCTCAAGGAATGCGTTTACTCATTAGCGAATGCTTTACAGATGATTTCGTTCACTTTCGGTAATTTCAATCCTGATTTAATCTCTCCCCGGGGTCTTGTTACGAACTTGAATTGTAAGGGAACGAGGAGAAAATTTAATTAGGTTTAAAGTCGATCGACATGTGAAACTAATAGTTAATTACTGCTAGTAAATTTCTTTATCAATTTTTTAAATATTTTATTTATACATCGTTTTATTTATTTACGAATAATGATGATAAAATTCCATGATTCAATTTCTAAACATGAATAAAGTTAAAATATTTAATACTGTAACTTCAAGTAAAAATATTAAATATGTCATTGATTTTTCAGTTTTTAGACTTTTTTTGCATTTAATGATGTTAAATATCATGTTAAAATATTATATTATTTTAAATGATTAATTTTTAAGTTTTATAATATGACATAACATTTGTAGTACCTACATTGGTATTTATAATATTATATATTGCAAAGATTTTAATGAAAAATTAGCGTATTTTGCATAAATTTTACGGGATACACTTTATACGGATTTTTTGGATATAACTATTTATTTTATTTTTCATTATATATAATTTTATAACATTATGCAATGTTGTATGTTAATATTTTTTTACTACATTATATATTACAAAGATTTAATGCAAAGGTATCAAATCGTGGCACGCGTGCTACTACTAGCACGCGAAGATATAGTTTTAATGGCACACTTAAAGAAATACGCGCTATAAGAGAAAAATAAAAATATTAAAATAATATAATGAAATAGTAACTGTGCTCCACTAAAATTTTATTGTACACTTACACTTTTTGGCTGCGTTTGTTTTTGTGCTAAACTATTCACTTTGAAACAAATGTAAAACAGAACCCGATAAAAGAAATAAACTTTGTTAAATAGTCTTTGCTTTCAATGCAAAAGAAGAAAGTATAAGTAAGATTACGGTCTTTCTTTTGCTTAATTCTCTCTACTTATATACTCTACTAAATAATTATAATTCTAATTATAGCAGAGCGCACCAAAGGTTTCGAACCTCTATACAATAGTACGTCGTATAAAAAGACTACCTCTGATTTAATGGAAAATAATCAAAATTATCAGAGTATAGAGTAAAGACTGTACTTTATATAATAATTTATATACATATATAATTTTTTATTATACAATTTATATTATATATATAAGATATTTATATATTATTTATGTATGATTAAACAATGAAAGTGGACTTTTTTTACTGTTGAAAACTTTTTACTATTGACTGCTATTTTATATAGACATTGACTGTTTTCTAAGTCTACTGTGATAGCATCAAATTATGAAGTAGTGTGCATGTGACTTCAACGATCTCAAAGCAATGACAATTTCACAGTCACGATAAGATAACTTAAAATTATACTAATATTGCATTTAATCCAATGTTTGAACATTTTATTGAAAGATAAGGTAGGAATGAAATTTAAGTTTTCAGAGTAAACTCGATAAGCTGTAGTCATGCTATTTGAACAAGCAAACTGCTTTTATTCTTCGCGCTTCTCCAAAGAAAACGTGTTAAAGGAAGACATGCCGAGAAGGAAGACCATGATCGATATTCAAACTTCGCGACGTCGCTACAGCGGACTTTAGTAAAATTGTTATGGATGGTGGATAATGCAGGTAGCTGTAATTGAATAAGTTCGTCGTTCGTTGCGTAACATCACACCGACGGTTATGCTTGCGATTGTTTGCCGTGAATTGGTAGATGGTGCCATGAGCATGATCGCTTTCTTTGGTCAAAATTAAAAAGTGATTTTGATCAAACTCCAATTAACTTAATCACCGATTAATTTGGCAACTGATATCTATATTGCTTTGTTAAAATGAAATTATAACTTTTGTGTTTATATGAAAAAGAATTAGAAAAATTATATTGAAATATAATATTAAATAATATTATAGAATATTAAATAATATTATAAATGGAATTTTATAAATGATTGTGTTGATTGAATTAAATTGATCGAAGTTTGATCAAAGTCATCCCTAATTCTAAGATCTTTTCTAAACGTTTTTGTCTTAAGGTCTTTTGTTTTTGTAAACTATGTTGGTTTAAAGAAAAAAAATTGTCTTCCGTTGTCTCTTAAGGTATTAGTACAAATCGCTCTCTTTTCTTTCGATCTCGTTTAGGAACGATTATCGCAGTACGATGCGATAATTGCCTTAATTATTTTCTTAATACCATTCGTTAATTATCGAGGTCCGAAGTTTTAATCTGAAAATTTCGCTTCAATTTTCTCCGTTCTTTCTCTCTCTCTCTCTCTCTCTCTCTCTCTCTCTCTCTCTCTCTCTGTCTGTTTATCGGTCGGTCGGTCGGTCTGCCTCTGCCTCTCTGCCTCTGCCTCTGCCTCTCTACCTCTCTGCCTCTGCCTCTCTACTTCTGCCTCTCTGCCTCTGCCTCTCTGCCTTTCTGCCTCTCTGCCTTTCTGCCTCTGCCTCTGCCTCTCTGTCTCTGCCTCTCTACCTCTGCCTCTGTCTCTCTGTTTCTGTCTTTGTCTCTCTCTCTCTCTGTCTCTCTCTCTCTCTCTCTCTCTCTCTCTCTCTCTGTCTCTCTCTGCCGGTGCACATCCTGGTAAGATATATGTACATGTTTTTCCGAATTGCGAATACTGGGAGAAAAAAACTTGGCACGTGCGCCGTCTGATGCTGTAGGTACAATCTTATCGATTTGGAAAAGAATTACTCATCCAGGGAAACGACAAAACATATTTATTATTTTTAGCATATTTGCCATTTGTTTTCTCCGAATTATCGTTTTGCTCGGATAATTGTGATCACTACAACAAATATTCGCATCACTTTATAATACTTGCGAATTATACATCGACGATTATTGACGATTTTTGCGAGACAGTTTTGAATTAGGTACCTACATTTTGCCGAATTGATCAAGTTGAATTTTTAACGATTGGAGTTATCGAGTTACGCCATTTTGGCATGACTTAATAACTCTTCTAAAGTTGTATGTTTCTGTTGTACAGATAATGATTCCATTTTTATTCGACAATGTGCCGATTTTGTATCCGCGTGCGTGAGAAAAATTACAGTTATCATGTACCTAGATCCATTATAGTGATCTGCTAAATGCGCGAACAAAAGTGCTTCGCTATGTTTGCGAGATAGTCATGGAATACAATGACAATATTATAACGCCAGTATTCGATAACTGAAGTTATTAACATCAATAGATATTTCGATTCGTACTGATAAATTCGCTCGTGTAATCCCGCATCTGTCCACACACACATAAAACAATCGCGTTATTTGTCTATCTATTTATCGCAATTGATAAGATTATTTATATTTGTTCTCTACGCGGTATTTATATTATATAAATCCGCAAAATAAATAAACGTAAAAACTGGATCCTATATGATATTTATAAGTACAGCATATTGAATATAACACCGTAAAAAAATTATATTACACCGTAAAATTACAGTAATTGTTATACACTGAAAAAAATATTTATGTGTAAAATTATATGATTATGCTGGCTTTTTTTCGACCCAGCATAATCATGTAACATTACTTAAATATGATTGTAAAATTACCTAAATATTTATGTAATTTTCCAGTTATTTAGGAAATTTTACAATCATATTTAAGTAATGTTACTTGATTATGCTGTGTCGGAAAAAAGCCAGCATAATCATGTAATTTTACACAAATATTTTTTTCAGTGTATAGTGGGCAATTTTGGGGCCTATTATTAAAGATGTATATTTACACACACACACACACACACACACACACACACACACA
>NW_017257442.1:337019-345981 GCF_001594055.1 Mycetomoellerius zeteki | reverse complement strand
ACACACACACACACACACACACACACACACACGTAACGTAAAGTCACAACTTACAAATAAAATTATTCTTTTTTATAATAAATAATTTGCAAAAATTTATAGTTAAAGTTAAGTTTATAGAAATATTTGTGTATTGATTCGCCAACAAATTACGTACAATTTTTAATATTTCCACTATAAATTGTGTAATTTTTACACATATTATTTATGTAATTTTATATGCTTTTTTTATTGTGTTTATTCATTCTGTTATTGTCAGTAACGCAAAATTCGGAATGTGTAGTCATGACGTAATATTTCATAGGTAAAATAATTGTTTTTTATAATTATCAAGATGGATATTAATTTCCGTTTATTTTATGGTAACTCTGTATATATTTTATAACACTTTGTACATTAGTTTATATTTTTATCTTAACGTTTTGTTTGTAATCAAAGAGAGGAAGCGTTTATAACACCAAAGAAAGAGAGGTAGTACCAACCTTGCCAATCTAGACTGAATGTATACACGTTGATTGAAATGTTTTTTTGGTACTTTTGCTTCAAACCATGGATTCTAATTCACCTGCTAAACATGGCATCGTGGAAACAAGTAGATAATAAGAAAACCAATTGTTCGGAAAATAGTTCTTTGTATGTTTTTACATGTCAATATGTTAATTAATTTATAATGTTATAACGGCAACAATGGATCATTTCAGTTTCCATTTCCAAGATTGAAAGAAAAAAAATTTTTTAATGCGCAAAAAAATCAGGTGACTTGAATCAATGTTTGATAAATTGAAAATTTTTACAATCAAACTTTAAATACAATTTACTTTCAACTTCTTATCTAAAGTCTAAAGCAATCTTTATGCACGCGATAATTTTAGCAAAATCGATAAGATCGAGAAATCCAATAAAAGTTAATCGTTACGTTTCCGTAAATTAAACGGTAGCATTAATTTCGACATGAGTAGTGTAACGATAACTGTAAAACGAAAATAGATATTGCGAGATTCGGTAGATTTTCTCTTAATAAATCTATCATTGTGAAATTAATCCTTGTTTTACTGATCAACTTGAACTTACCTTGGAGTGCGAGGAATTCCACGCGAACTATATATAATATTGAAAAATTGTCCGCACCAGATCGCGAAATTGGTATCTGAGGTATCACTAAAATGAAATCCGTTCGGGGATTCGTAGCGTTGTTGTGTAGACCATTGCGCTACACACGAATTTATCTCGTGTTCAAAACGCAAGTTCCAATTGCTTCAACTGCCATTCGCGCCATTATTAGACCGAACAGCAATTTCTATCGGATGAAATATCGCTGTTGCGATTTTTCGCAACTGGCCGTAATCCATTTCGCCGTTCGCGACGCCAAGAGAGTTACAAATTTACTTCGCAACAGGCATTTTTATCGGATAAACAATTTTACTCGCCACTAATGCAACGGAAAGAAAATTGTCTTCTTTTTACAAAGAGATTCGATGCTACTTATCTGGAAATTATCTCGGCAGGTAGATGACGTTAGATAAAATGCAGTAACGAAATAGTATCTATTTGAAACTGATCAGCAGGGCTATTCTGTAATTCTTAATGCAAGTTTCGTTATCGTTATAATTTTTTACCATGATAAAAAAGCTGCACAACGACGTTATAATACGATAACGAAATTTGCTTTAAGAGTTACAGAATAAAGGCCTAGGTTAAAACAGATTCTATATACAATATACATATATATTATATATAACTTCGTTAAAGAATAAGTATTTTATTAAAAAAATAATTGAAATTATCTTTTCAATTTTTTGATGAATTTTGAATGTACTATAAAATAGCTTATAAAAGTAAAAAGAAATATTTTTTATATTTTTTAACAATTTTAAAGATATAACGGTAATTTGAAATCGTCAGATTCCGAATTAATTTTTTCAGAGTGAATATATTCAAAACTACAACAAAAAATATGAAAGAGGAGAGACAGAAATTTCTACAGTTTTTTAAAATTTGATTACGCATTTAGATTTTTTGAAAAATAATATTTCTTTATAAAATATTTTAGAAGAAATATATATGTATATATATTTAGTATTTTTTCGGAAAGTTTCAACGTTTATCCAAAGTTTATAAAAATTGCATTACAATTCAAGAGCAAGAATTGCATTACAATTCCGATTTCAAGAGCAAGAATAGATTTTTGATCTTTAGATAAAGGAAATTTCTAAAATTGATAAAAAATGGATATAGAGATAGTATTAGTTTTTGAGATACCTACGTAATAAAATTTCGTAGCGAACACATAGACAATTATTTTTTGCAATTTCTCTTTCGAAATTTTCACATTTGCGATATCTTAGTAGCTAAAATTCCTGATTAAATTAAAATTTTAATGGAGGAAATTTAATTAAGTTACGAACGATATTCCATTAATTATTTACGCTTGTCGAGCTTAATTCATGGGAGAATTCCTTATTTACTAAATCTATTAGCTAAATCTATAGTGAACCATTGGAGCTTTATCGCCAAGGAAGCTTGATATTTGGAATTTCACCAAAGATAACATTGTTTGCGCTTTTTATCAGGATTGCGGGAAACTGGATAATATTAAAAAATTGCGGCACAGATGCACGACACCTTCCGCGCGAGACTCGTCTGTGGCGTGGCAAAGAAAGACGGTTTTTGTTTTCATTTTGGCGTTATCACGCCGTGACTATTGGTTCCCCGGAGAGCCTTTTCCAAGCTTCGACGCGTCTTCGCGCATCACCTTCCATCGCCTTCGCGCGCGACGGTGATCGTCGTGGCCCGCAATGCGTCTCTATCCTCATGACGCCGGCGCCCTGCAGTAGTGTTGCCGATTCCCAGCCTCTCCACTCCCCTGTTTCTCTCTCTCTCTCTCTCTCTCTCTCTCTCTCTCTTTCGTTCTGCAAGCTTCGGCAGTCACCTTTGCACAACCTTTCAACCCAGACGATAACGACAATCCTTTACTATCGTCACGCTTTTCTATATGCTGTCAACTTTTCGAAACGAACTTTGCACGCAATTAGGCGAGAATTTATAGTTAGTTTATTTTATTGGATTACGCCGTAATTGCGTACTCGATTGATTTGGTGAGTTCCGTTGTTGCTGAATTGACCTTGACGAAAATACTGCTCTAATTTACTTCAGAGCAATTTCAAGCGACGCGACGTTGGTGAATAATTTGAAATAACTAGGTTTTCTGTTAGTTTAAAATAATTAGAATTTAAATAATTATACACATTACGGATAAGCACATCAAAAGAGAAAAATTTTATGTACATACGCAAGCGCAATTTTGTATTGAGATTTTTCATAGAAGTCTATATTTAAAAATAATTAATTACAGTCATTGTAGCTATATGTTGTAATAAAAAGAGAATAAGTAGTAATTACGGAGATTGTAATTAAATTATTTTTCTAAAGTGTTTTTATACTTTGGTTAAATATAGTTTTAAATTTAATATTTAAAAAAATTGCAGTGAAGAGCGCAAATATTACGTGGAATAATTTCTAAGTAAAATAGAATTATGATCCAAGTTGTTTCAAAGTATAATGCATATTTATAACTGTAGAAATTTGATGAAAATATACATGTATTGTTGACAACAATATATCTACATATATTGTTGTCAACTGTTCCTATCTCATCAGTTCCTGTCTCTCTTTAATCTTCAATTTTTGGAACAGCGCGGCAACGGTTGTCATCTTTTATCTTGTTTTTATTCTCTCTGCAGCTAATGAAATTAAAACACTCATAAATTATAGTACGATGCAGTATTTACTTGCATCTATTCTTACATTTATACATATTCGTGTCTCTATAGATGTCATCTCATGCTTCTTTATAATATCAATTTTTTTGCAAATATCAAATATTACGTTTTCATGTCTCATAATGTTTTTATTCAATTTTTATTTTATATATTATATATACAATATGTATATGTATACGTACGTATTATACTTGTATTATGCGTGTTATCAAGATTACACAGCAATTAATACAGTAATATATATTTATAATATAAATATTTATAATATGAATTTTTGACCTATTGCGAATCTGATTTTCGATGATGGGGGGTCCAGCTTAATAGACGTGTGATATATAGGGTAAAAGCAGGGATTATGCGGAATAGGCTACTAATATGGAATAGTAGCTTATTTTTTAAACAAAGCATTGCAATCTGGCGGCAATCGCTGAAAGTTGTTGCAACTGCTAACAATTAACATATCATAACAAACAATAAACTGAGTCCAACAAAACGTTTTGTTACAATTAACATTTATTCATTTTCGTCAGGAGATCCGGCAACTTTTTCTAAAAAGTGTCCTCACAAACTGTGAAGATAAGTTTTTTTAATGCTTATATTACATAGCTTTTAATAATGTTGTATGAACAACATTATTATGCAGATTAATTGCTATTTCAAACTTGTTTATTGCTACGGAAAGACTTTGTTTGTCATATGACGACATGCAGGTAATGTGGAATACATCGAGGGTTGAGGATATAACTTTTTTGATTCTTCTTGTGAATAATGTTTATTTTAGATGCTAATATTTATTGTATGTCATAATTTAATGATTCAATATTTATTTTCTGTGTAAATTTAAAGTCTTCATATGCATTTATATCAGAGCAATGTTAATTTAAAAAACGCTATTCCATAATCCCTGCTTTTACCCTATAACGTACACAGAGAAAAAGATTTCTTTGGCTTTAATAAATTTTATTGTATCCAAATAAATTTGTTATTTGGAATGGTCCAAACAAACCAACGTTTAAATCAATAAGTGCGATTGTTCGAATTTGAAACAATGTATTATATCTTTGTCTTAAATACATTATTTGTTTGAACAGATAATGTCTATTTTCGGCATTCGCGTGATCAAATTGTACTGCACAAACATAATTGACATAGCATACAGTGCTGTTCGTTTAATCCTGTTGTTAGACATATAAGCCATTGTTTTCGCAATTTCGGCCAAAATATAGGTAATGGTTATTCTAAGAAGGCAATTATTTGCATGAACCTCTATCGCAACCTCTACCATAATCTGTATCAATATATTTTGCCATTTTCAAACAAATAATTTGTTTCATTGTTTGTATTCATTGTAACCAAATAATATATTATTTGATTGAAAGATATTACTTCAAATAATAATGTTATTTCAAACAATAGAGGTTTCTCGAATAAAACAACAAAATTTTTATTCAAATAAATAATATTTTGTTCAAGCATATGTTGTTTCAATAAAACAAATTTTAATCAAATAAATAGGAATACTAAATCCAAAGGAACCTTTTTCTCTGTGTAGCAGGTTTTATTTAATTAGGAAACATATTTCATTTTTTGGAATGGAGATAAATAATATAAAATGAGTTTTGCTTTATAAATATATATATATATATATATATATATACATATAGCCATAAACACAGTAATATTTATTCAGATGGGTCTTTTCTATTACGGTCGCGGATGAGGTGAAATTTTTTGAGACATAGGTATGAGATCAGAAGGAGATTTTATTATTTGTAGAACTAAATTCAAAAAAAGATGTTATACTAACATTTGTTTTGCTTGTTAGAAAACCTAACTTGTATTTTTTTTAGATCTTTTGTAGCTCGTACAATGGACGATTATAATAGCGCGTCCCGTAGTAATGCTGATAGGTAACTGTAATGTTCTCGTTAAAATTTCTGAATGAAGGAACGGTTGTTGTTAGTGTAAGTGGACGAATATTCTTTTAATGATTTTATCTCATGCGGTAAAAGTTTATTGGAGCGTGGATTTTTTCGATTATTAGAGACTTAAATTTTCTGAAGAATCAGTCTGTTTTATCAATAAATTTTATTCGGATGAATTTATGGATTGCCAATGAATATCTAGAATAAAATATGCGAAAATTTTTGTTTTTAAACTATAGAAAATTCGCATGTCAACAAGTATTATGATATCAGATTTTGCATGTTTGTTTGGGATAAGTTTAAATTCATATAATACTATTTGATAAATCATGGAGGATCAATCTATGATTTCGTGAAAGATTTTCATGAAAGTTAATTCCATGATTTCGTGAAAGATAAATGATTTTCATGGATTCATGTTTTACTGTCATCACTCTAAGCGAATTCAGTAACTTTAGAATATCGAAGGCTGATACTCACCGGAGTTAAAACTTATCAGCATAATTATAAACAATGTCATTTAACATGATAATACGAATTATTTCAGATTATAAATCGAACGCAACTGGCTGTTAAACAGAAATAACAAAAATTTTTGTTTTTCAACACTGTTAAAAAATTCTTTGGAGTCGAATCTCACTTTAAAGAGTGAAAATTGAGCTTGTCTTGAAAAAGAGTAGCTCATTTTTCAATCTTTAGGGGTGAGATTTCACTCTTTAGAATGACAATTTATTCTAAAAGTTTTAGAGAGAGAGAGAGAGTACAACCTTTTTGTGACCATCCGGGGATCGTTTTATTTCTACATTTTCTTATGTATTTTTTTTTATGGAAATCAAAAATCAGTCGGTCGGGAAAAAATGAAAGTTATACCCTTCTTTGAAAACTTTTGTAATAGTCTTTGTTTTTGTTACAAACATTTCTTATGTATGTGATAAACAAATAGATATATCAAAATTTATATAAATCTATATATGTATATATAATACACTCTATATTTATATAAAATATATATTTAAACAGAAGTTTATCTTATATTTCTACATTAGATTCCTTTCTTGAAGATTTGCAGCGTGCAAGTGTTCAATCTTTAATCCCTAATCTACAATCCCTATTAGCAATCGGATAATCTCAAGATTTAATTAAGCCGAACGATGGCGTAGGAGAATACTGTAGCACATCATTGAATAGTAGGAAGTAGATCTGAATGTTGGAGAATTGTTGAAGATGTATACTCCGATCAATGGCAATAAATTCGTAGCGATTTTACTGAGACACTAGCCGATTAATACTTGCGGACTTATCCTTTGAACAATCTATCTGGAATAATTAAGTTAACAGTAATAATTTTTAAAGGTAGACATCTCAATAAATCCATATTAAGTGTTTTTGATTCTCGTGATTTTTTTCTTTGCATGCTGAACATTCTTTTTCAATATTATTGATTAAAAATTCCGTTATAAACACAAACGCAGAAGTTTATTCTGTAATATAGTATAAAATATAGTAAGTATATATTTAAATTGTTTGTGAATTATAGATATACGTTCAGGAAGCGTGCTATCAGCGCTATTGTGCCATTCTAGTACGCTCTCCGAACGCTTATATCTTATCATCTTATAAAAATATATTATTAACACTAAAACAACTACCTATAGGCTGATATGGGCAATTTATTTATTTGATTTATTCTTGAAACTACAAAATTATTTTTATTTTAAGTATGGGACATATTTTTGTATTGAAATTTTAATTTATATATTTTTTATAATATTTGTAAGACTACAGTATTTTGTAGTTTTTAGAGTTTCTGTTCTGTAGAGATGGATAGTTTTGCTTCAAGTTTACTTTAAATTTTAAATCCTTAAAGATTAATCTATCGATATGTTATCGTATAGGTTGACGTTGATGTTCACTAAATGCAAAGCGTGTGTAGTTTCCTGTTGCCCTGGTTAGTTTTATGAAACATTTTGAGGTGGCGACCCATGGCTTATCTATCATATCATTAATCATTTGATCGTACTTTCTTAAATGTAGGGTAATGTATACTGTTAAGTCTATAGTGTCAAATTTAACTTAACGTGAGTCGCCACTGCTCCTACTAAATATATCGTTATTTTTTACTAATACGATAACTAAATTTGACATTATATCGTGTCAATTTGATACTATATAGTGTCAAATATAACCATTGTTTTAATATAAAATAACGATTTGATTGAGTAGGAGCAGTGGCGACTCACGTTAAGTTAAATTTGATACTATAGATTTAACAGTGTAGAATACGATATTATAATATAGTCCTTCTCGTCATAAATAACGCACATGAAAAATATAGGTATCAATTATCGCACAGAAATATATCGATTTATTTATAAAGATTATCCAATGCTCGTAATACTTTAAATGTACACAGTAAAAAAATTTGTGAATTTATGTTGAAAACGGTCCACTCACGTTTGTGTTAACAGTTTGTGTTGAATTTTTTAACAAATTCGAGTGTTAATTTAACATAATGTAATTTTGTTATTTAAAGATTTTTTGTGAAATTGATATTCAATATTTCTTTAGTTATAAAATGAAAATTAAGCATCTTACAATAGAACACATTATTAAGTAAATTTATACATATATACAGGGTGTTTCCAAATTAAATGGCAAAACTTCGGGAGCGTGTAGAGGAGTAAAAAACTAAGAAAAAAAGTCCTATAGACATATGCTCGTTTTTGCTCCGTTTCAGAGAAATCGAAAAAAAATGTTTACATTTCTTGCCATATCTAGCACCGACATATTTGATTACATTTTCCACTTTCTGTTATGAATTTGTCAGTCGCTCTTTGAAAGCCTTTAACAGTAGATGAATTTTGTCTTTTGCAATATGCCGCGTACGTATTCTAATAGTGAATATGCTGATATGGTTTTTGTATACGGTTTCTGCAACGGTAATGCTTTAAAGGCGGTGCGAGAATATGCACGACGATTTCCAAACAGAAGAGTGCCAAACCGAAGAGTGTTTATGTTGACATTTAATAGATTGCGAGAGACTGGAACATTTTCAATTCGACAAGAAAACAACCGATTTCAAGCAGCGTTACGAAGAGATTTGCAGGCAGGGAATCGTATTTTACAACATTTTGACAATCATCCTGAGACCAGCGTTCGGAATGCGTCGGCTGTATTGGGAGTGTCACCACAAACAATTTGGCGAACTGTAAAAGGAGATAATCGCTATCCCTACCACATTCAAAAAGTGCAAAATTT
>NW_017257442.1:313901-336417 GCF_001594055.1 Mycetomoellerius zeteki | reverse complement strand
TTTCTTAGTTTTTTACTCCTCTACACGCTCCCGAAGTTTTGCCATTTAATTTGGAAACACCCTGTATATAATATATTTATATAAAATAATGTTATAATTTGATGTATATATATATATATATAATATTTTAGTGTCGGAAAAATTGAATTTTATAGTTCGGATCATATTTTCATGTTATCTCTGGTACGAGTAAATAAAACAAACGGAATTTTTCGTGTCGAATATTTTACATTGCGTCAAATATTTGATTGAATTTATAGCTGAGCTTAGATTTACACGTATTTTTTAAATCTATAATGTCATAAATCTTGTGTGGAAAAGTAAGAGGAATATATTTAACGGAGAACAGTTATTTACGCTAAAAAGATACCTAATGTTTACCGCAGAAACATTATGTTTTCCGGATTTACCTGTAGGAAGTCGATCACTCACGAGCACGAGATATTTTCTGACGTATCTGCCATAGCCGAGCAATTTATTTTCTTGATGCGCACAATCGGGACATAGCCGGTGTGTTTCCTGCTCTTGACGCGCTCATATCGGCAGGAAAATCGAGTAGAGGACGGTGCGACCCGTAATAAATCTTAGACCCCGCATTGGGACACTTCCAACGGGGATTTATTTCATGGCAATTTACTTGATTCCCGTGCGTACGGCCGCGTCGCCTCGGTTATCGCCGTGAAATTAGGGCCCTCCCTCGTTTGACGTTTCACTCGATTATACGACGCGCCTTCTCCACCTTCTCGTCCTCTTGATACTCTCGCGTGTGCGCCCCCGAGTAAAAATAACGCGGTTTAGCCTTGCTCTGTACAACATGGAACGATCTTTACCCGGACCAGTTACGAGTCGGTGGTTAACCCACATTGCTGCGGAGAGCAAAGTTGAAAAATCGAATTAATTTCTTCTCTGTTTTCTATCTCTTTTTTAAAATGTTTATTTTGGAACACATTGATTGCATGTATTCGTGTTTGAAAGAATTTTTTGCTACAAAAATTTTAGAAGTATAGATAAAGAAATATAGGTGAACCAAATATGTCGTTCAAAATGCAGCTTATACATGGAAAGAACGGTTTTGTTAAAGTATCTTAAAATTTAGTTAAACAGTTATAATGAAAATAATTTTGTAGGTCATTAAAATAATTATTTAGAACGCTCAAGCTGATTTATAGATTGTCAAAATTTTTTGCAGCATTATTCATTATTCTTAAGCGTCTTACATAATTATTTTGATAGTCCAACAAAATTAGATCTGTATTGAGCTATATTTTTAGACTTCAGCAAAATCGTTTTTTTCATGTACCTATTGTTTCTGAAGCCTGATATATTGAAAAAGAGAAAATAAATATTTTCCTTTTTCATCAATTTTTGTATATTGTACATATTGTGACATTCTGTAAGTTATATATATAATTTAATCCAGTTATAATTATGTGTGTGTGATAACATAATTTTGTCAAAACAAAGATAACATAATCAAAAGAAATATTTTTCTCACTAAATTGTATTTCTTGTCTAAAAGTGCATTTTTTACTTCTATTTTTACTTTATTTACATGTGTAGTTATATTGTCATAGGTAATAGGATTAAACAATAATAATTGGAAGATGGATCTTAATATAGGATTAATGAGCCCGTATTTTTATTATCCGTGTTATTACATGCAAATAAGTAGAATTTATTCGGAGTTAATATAGAACACGTAAGAAACATGGGAAATGTGGTAGCTTATTCTTTTATGACCACACAATTTGTTTTAATTACTACAAAATAACAGTCTATAAACTGTAAATTTGATATTAGTTACAATTTATGACTAAAAATTAATTTGGACGCGTGACAGAATTCAGTCGACTTATAAAATTTATGCTTGATTTTGAACTGAAATTTAAAAATTAGCGAATTGCTTGTTTTCAACGGACTTTGGCATTAAGTCTGGAACAAAACGACCGGAAAATTATGAGCGGATGTTTTATCGGCTCAACGATTGACCCGAGTGGGCGTCTTTAAAACGTGTTTTTCAAGCCGAGTTTTCCCCAAACGTGCGCTTTCCACAATCCGAGCGAGCCGAGCTGCATTAATTTCTCACTCAAGCTCCATCCGGTTGTTCGTGAATATTCGCGTGGAATTTTTACAGAATAATAGTAACAATAAATACGTAGGCTGCCGGAAAAGTTTCTGCAAACAATATGAAAAAAAACATGTAAAATTCGGTAAATGGCTTTATTATTTTTCGAAATATTCGTCTTTAAGATCGATACATGTTTGCATACGCTCGAACCAATTTCGAAGCATTTTTTCCACTCTGAGGCTGTAATCTCAGAAATCAGTGTACGAAATGTTTCAACAGCTGCTTCAGGCGACTCAAATCGCTCACCACGCATCTTTTTTTTAATGTTTGGGAACAAAAAGAAGTCATTAGGTGATAAATCAGGTGAATACGGACAATGAGTCATCAATTCGACATTTTTACTGGATAAAAAATCAATGGTTTGACGTGCTGTGTGACAGCTGGCGTTGTCATGATGAAGGATGATGCGACGATTTCGGTTTGTTCTACGCAATTCATTTATGACTTCTGGCAAACAAATTATTGTATACCAATCGGTATTTACAGTCCTTCGATCTTCTAAAGCCACGGTTGCCACATGTCCGGTATAACCGAAGAAACAAGCAATCATTTGCTTGGCAGCACTGCGTGAACGAACAACTTTTGTTAGTTTCGGTTCATTTTGAAATACCCAAACAGTGGATTGTTGTTTACTTTCGGGCTCATACGAATAGATCCATGTTTCATCCCCAGTAACGATGTTGTAGATCAAATTTGACCGACGGTTGAATTTCTTGAGCATTTCTTTGCTCCATTTAACAC
Source organism: Mycetomoellerius zeteki (assembly GCF_001594055.1). Classification (NCBI taxonomy): domain Eukaryota; kingdom Metazoa; phylum Arthropoda; class Insecta; order Hymenoptera; family Formicidae; genus Mycetomoellerius; species Mycetomoellerius zeteki. Next base: position 333,548 of record NW_017257442.1, on the reverse strand, counting down.
GAGCCTGTTTTTGAGCTTCGGTCAAATTGTGTGTCCAACGACTGTAAAGTTTCCGTACGCTCAAGTGATCATGCAAAATTGCATGTATTGCTTTCATGTCAATGCCTAAGGATGCCTGAATCTCGCGGTATGTCATATGCCGATCTCGCTCAATCATTTCACGTACAGCATCAACATTATAGTGGCAACAATAGACGTGGATGGACGACCTTCACGGAATTCGTCACAAAGAAAGGTACGTCCACGCTGGAATTCGGCAAACCAATTATAAACAGTCCTATTGGATGGTGCTTCATCCCCAAAAGCCAAATGAAGTCGATCGATGCATTGTTTTGGAGTTAGATTATATTTATAATCGTAAAAAATCATTGTCCGAAAATTTTCACGCGAAATTTCCATTTTCTCACAAAATAACTTCTTTTAAAATACTATGCAAACAAAACTAGTTGGCTTGAGTACAAACTGTCAACTGAATTATAGGTTAAAAACGTCTAATAGTAGCAGAACGTTGGCGCCACTGGAAGTACTAAATTGCAGAAACTTTTCCAGCAGCCTACGTATGAGTCTGTTCGTATCGATAGAGATGGAGATATTTGGATTTTCGAGACCCGAAAACGTCGAGAAAACTCCTCACTCGACATCACGCTGAGATTTTCCATGATTAACATATAAATGAAGGAATTTAAATCCAATAAAGCCACCACGATCTGTGGTAATTACATCTTTCTTCGTAAAATCGGAACATGCGACGAATATCTAAATTGCTGTATTAATGATTCCTGTATTGGAATGAAGATCTAATTATTACTAACGTTTAAGATCATTGTTAAGATATCTTGATGTCCTAGATTTAAATGGTAACAGAATGTCCATTTTAACGATATCTCGTGCAAAAATAGAATAATCGGTTATATGTACATACAATAGTATAGATAAAATTTATTATAGATTGCATCGTGAGATATACGTAGATATAATAAAAATTCTCCTGAATGCATAAATGGATTCGGATATGCGAATAAAAATAAATAAATAAATAAACAATTAAAAGATAAATTCTTCTGACCTTTATGTGCTAACAACATTTATTATGTTGCAAATTTATTCCCAGAATTGCAAATATATCAAGCTGTTACCAACATTACGCGCATATGCTAACATTAAATTTGCATTCTTGCTTTCTCGTATTTCATATGTTTTTGTATTTTTTATATATTTCATTGAAATGGCACCTCTGCCATTTCATGATTTATTAACACATTATGTTTACAAAGTAACGGACACAATGGAATCTTGAAGATAGATAAGACCGTACGAGAATACGGAAATGTAAGACAATTATCAAATTGTGGAAAGTAATTTTTTTATGAGTTTACGGTAAACCCGGTATATACGCTGCATCTGAGGGAGATTTAATTTATTAAGTACTATTTACTATGTTTAAGGCAAATAAACTATACCAGTAAAAACTTCATATTTTCTACTATTATGAAAAAAATATTAGAAATCCGAAATATTAATTTTTCATACTAAAAAATAAACTATTTGAAACCCTTGCATTTTTGCTATATATCCCATAGGGGTGGGATATATGGCTACTGATAAGGAGAGGAGGAGTATGTACGGCTCATGAAAAATTTACAAATAATGCATATAAATAAGATGTAAAATGACACAATAACTTATAAAATGCGTTTATAAAGTTTTATTAAGGAATAAAAATGATAAATATGTATATGAAGTAATAAATAATAATTACAATCTTCCTACATATATTAGAAGTGTTATGACAAGAAGTACATATTTCATGTAATGCGTTTATTGCATTTAATGCGCTGATTTCAATCTGCACACTTTGTATGCTTTGGGCATAAATCCCGTTAAAAATGCCGTATATCTCAAACAGGTGGGATATACAAGACAACAAATTAAACAAAGAATACAAAAGCAAAGCACTTGTATTTTGCTATACAACATGCTTTATTTATTCTTCTATACATGTATCACGAAATAACCACTAAGTCTTTTACACGCCCTACGGTGATTATTTTATGTATTATAGATTATAATTTATGATGACGCTACTTATTACAGTGACAAATCGATTCAACTCACAATAATTTCATTAATATTAAAAGTAAAAAGCTGAAATTATACTCAATTATACTCAATTCTAATATAACATAAAGGCATATAACAAAGTAGTTGCGAGAAAATTATCTCCACTCTTTCTATTTTTTCTGACTTCTGCGGCATAAATCCCAGTGCGGCGTATTTGTCACCCTATCAATTTTATTTATTTTTTTTTATTTATTTATCAATTTAATTGTGATAGTATTATTTCAGCTTCAGTTTATGATTGCGTTTCAAGTCCGACAGTCAGCGACGCACAATCTATATAACTGAAAGGTGTATTTAGAATTTACATATTATTAGATACCAAGACAAATAAACCATGTGAATCCGGAAATGTAAGACAAGATTATCAAATTATGGAAAATAATCATTTTTATGAGAAATTAATTAAGTAGTTGAAATCTAATTAGTAGACCATATTGACCTTTTCCATTATTTATTTGACTTATTTATGTAGCAGTCTATATAGATTAATTTATTATTGAAGTAGTTATTTTTGCGAGAAATTATTTCTACAGAAGCTAACGGAACTTCTTGTCATGTCTCTCAACCCAGTTGCGAATCCACATAGACCGAAGTCAAAGCCGGAATACCTATAACCTAGATTTAAGCCAGATCTAATCCGGAACTATGGAGATCCATGCTAACTTGTCCTCAAGGTGTTACGACAGGGACACTGCATTGTCATTTAACTACTTGTCTTCTACACGTGGCAATTGTGCCGCGTTTATATGCGTAGTTAACATAAACGCTTGAAGACAGTTAATGTAAATACTTCTTAACATACTCTGCACAAAATTGTTGACGTTATGAAAAGTAACAAGTAAAAGACAATAGAATAAAATCAAATAAAGCTGGATATTTCTTTTTTTTGTGAGAAATTATGATAAATGCGAAAAAGAAATAAGATGATTGTCATTATTGTTTGTATAACTGTAAAATGTTTATTAAAAGTATTCTCATTTCCCTGTGCTTGACAAGAAATAGTTATAAACTTTTAATATCTTGTTATATAAGCAATAATAAACTACTTCGAGTATGATTTTTTAAAAAAATTATTTCTAAAACTTGAGAACCACTGTCAGTTGATTGAGTCAAACTTTAAAAGAACAAGTATTCCTTGCTTGAGGAAAATGTAATTGTAATAATTTAATCGTTAATTTAACTTTTCTGTGAGTAATTTCATCGGAATTATTAATTTGATAAAGTGATGTAACTTGGATTTCTTATGATATAAATTCAAATACTATACTTTAGCTCAAAACGATGGAAAAATTTTATGCGATTTTAGTATCTATTAAAAAGAAAGTTTTATATTCAATTTATTTTATATTTTTTCATCATATTTTAAAATTTTACATCGCGTGTAGCTTTGCAATAAAAGGCATTCAAACGCGCGCTTTTGGAATTCTAGAAATAAATTCACGTTATGAAAACTGTCACTTGCGTCATTTCATGCATGCACCGTGCGTTCAATGGGTCTGAAGGTATGAGATCAGTCCGATTAAAAGCGTGACCAAACTTTAGATAATACTGTTCAACTAGAATTCTCGTAGTTTGTCCGATCCCCCTTTCTTCCTTACAGGATGAGATATCGACGAGAAATTCAGCAATAGGTAATATTGGGCTAGTCGAAATTCAGATTCGAGCAAATTAATTCTACATGAAAAATAACAACTTTGAATCACCATTTAACATGACAGAACTTGGGAGTGACTAGCCGAATTCCGAAATAAATTACTTATTGTTTATACTAATTAACCAATTATCGTCGAGCGAAAGACAGTTTGTCACTGGCCGTGTCCCGCTTCGCTACAACATCGAAATCGAATTTGAAGCTTAATTAACGAAGCTAATTTAAACTTGACCACCATTTGCGCAGCTACATTTCGTGGTTCATCCGCCATCTCCATAGTTTACCACATAATCTTCTCTCGTATCATGCAATTAATTTCTGAAAGTTTTATTTATCTTTATCAAAATTTTAATTAATTTGTCCTCATATTTCCTAAATTTTGATATTCTGTATTTTGAAATAAATTGTAAGTATGTAAAAACGAAAAAGATATATTTGTATCTATTATTTGTGTAATGTAAGTGTTGGACTAAAATTTTATGATCAATGGCATAGAATTCTATCGATGCCTTTATTCGAATAATCAATCAATTCTTATTTAAAATTTCAATTTTTATGGTTTTAAAAATCACTTAATATTTAAAATATTTCTTAAATTAAATTATAATTAGATATTTCTTAAATATTATGAATAATGCCGATAATATTCTTTAAATACTAATTACCTACGTAACTTTTATAAAGATTAAAATAGATTTTAGAGACGCACAAAATTTGCTCCTGCTTTAAGGAAGATCTGCTCCTTGAATCAACAACGATATTTGTAACTATGTCATCGCCAGATTAAAATTATCAGTTTTTATCGTGAATTTTCACCACTACTTAATCTTGCTCTGCTCGTCTAAGATAAAGGTGGAAGTGCCGATAAAATCGCGGCGAATGATCTCGCTTGAACTTTAATTATTCGCGTAAAACTCGCCAGGAAGGCTCGTTTCTGTTTTACGATCTTGAACGATGGAAAAATGGCGAAGGAAGAATGAAATCGCGGACGTGCAAGGAGAACCGAAACGGTTTTCTCTCTTCTCGTTTCAAAAACATATCGCGAGATATGTTTCGGAATGAGTACTTTCATCGGATTTTCGTTGATATAAACTGTCGACATCTTATGAACGAATTGGATGGAGAAGAATGAAAGAAGATACGATATATCCGTTTATCGGTCTTTCGCGGAACTGCTATTTGCTTAAAATTCATCAAAGTTACGCGAGTCATCTTAGAAAATGGAACATGATCAAATTGCGATAGGGAAAAGTAAAAAATATAGAAAAAGAGAGCTGAACAAACTCAGAGATCGACTTGTAACTTGAATACGATTTTAAAGCCCTATGAATCGAATTTTCTGAAATGCTGATACATATAGATTCTAAAATTTTGAATGCTATCTATCATTACTATTATTCATATCACACTTATTATGAATATGAATTAATATGAATTAATAATAAAGAAGAATGAAAAAGAACTAAACTTAATGGTATTTTCTTTGCTTTTTTTTACTTTTCCAATCAATTAGTCTTCTGACATCCTCGAAAGATAATATATTCATGCACGAAAAGAATGGTTTTGCTCAAATAACTAAAAATTTAGCTGAATACAGATCTTAAAATAATTATGTAGGACATTTAAACTAGTTGTTAAAAATGTCAAAACTTTTTACATTGCTTATCATATTTGAGATTTCTATAATGTAATTAAATCCAATAAAATTATTTTCAGATCTGAATTGACCCAAATTTTTAGATATTTCAGCAAAACTAGTTTTTCCATGTATTGATATTATATATCGATTAGCCGATACATTATATTTCTCTGATATTGTGATTATTGTAAGTGATGCTTTTACTAATTTAACCGAGATTAGATTTCGCCGACGATGTATCGAATGCGTCTTTGGATGAATGTTGAAGCACGGACATAATAAACTATCTCGCGGAGATGTCTTGTGAAATAGAGCGTTGAGAGACGAGTAGTAATCTACGACACAAGTCAGCCGGTTTACCCACACAAAGGCTGCCTTCCTTCGGCCGTGGTCGGCGACGTTCCTCGCGCGTTTCTCCGGAAGTTCCATTTGCCATACCGCAATTTATACGAGGTCATCCTCGAGTCTCGGACGAAGGTACAGTCGGGGAAAACGGGAGACCTGTTGGTCGGTTATCGTTAGATCGTGGAATCTACAAATTTCCCGACTGTCGGACCTTCCGCTCTCCGAATAGTTGTACGTTTTGTGAAAATTGTCGCATTCTGATTTACGCTATTATTCCTCGATATCTCTTTTTGGAAAGATGATAAAATTAATTCATTTATTACAACGTGTGTGAACTAACATGTGAAGATTATCTATGTTCCATTTTGTTTTCTCTTTTAATCGTTGATGAGATTATCGCGTAACCTATTGGTTTCTCAAAACTGAAATTATTTTTTATAATAATAATAATAGGCAAGAAAAATTTTAATATTAGAGATTATATCAAATATCATCTTTGAATTATAAAATATTTTTATTTTAACGGTTTTTCATGATTATTGAATATGCAATTATGTGCAATATAAATATTATTAGTAAATTTATGTGTTTGTAACGAAATATTAATTTTTATAATATTTATTATTTATATAAAATCGTTAAAAAGAATTTTATGTAGCATTGCATGAATTGCATTCAATCAGTTGCAAATCGAGATCGCATTTGTGTACCGACCATGCGACTATTAAGAATAAATATTGACCAAATGATGTAATATTGCTTTTGGCCATTAACTCCTCGGTAATGCATCGCTGGTAATAATTATTGGTGCTCAGTTATTGTGCTCCTGTTAATGGCGGACGCTGTGTCAGTCTGCTCGTAGATGTATATCTATACAGATATATAATAGTATATATAATATTGATCCTTCTCCCTCTATCATTAAAGGATTTGTAATAGGTAGATATTCTATACTATTTAAACTCGAAAATTTTATAGGAAAAGCGAATATTTGAAAATTGCAACAAAATAATCGAAAAAATATGCAGCTAACGTTCAAGTTAATAATTTTTCTTTAAAAATTCATTTCATATTTGTGTAATTATCAAATATGGTATAAACTCACGAATTGCACGCTGCTACACGGAAAAAAATGTTCTGGTTTACAGCTAATTCTGATTAGCTGAAATTGCATTAGCTACTATAGCTATGAATTTGCTAATCATACAAAGGATTTGCTGCTGTAACTAATATAAAGATGTGATAGCAAAATATGCATGTCTGTTACAGATCGATTTATTTAGCAATATGAAGTTAGTTGTCACAGTTATCGGATATGTCCGTATAAAAGAAAATTGTCTCTACCATAGTTAAATATGGTTTGCTGAAACTGTACTTGCTACCAAATTGTCTGTTACACAGAAAACGTTTGCTACAATGATCAATACATCAACATAATAGTAACATGCTTGTCTGTTACAATGATAATATTTAGGCCTCACAGCTAATGGAAATTAGATTTCGCAGATACGACATTAGGTGTCCATATAATGTTACTGAATTTAGCTGCCATACCTTTTTAGCTGTGGCAGCTAATCTTTTTTTCTGTGTATTCTATAACGCAAGGATAAAATTAACGAGAACGCTACGTACTGGGGAATACTGTGCGATTTGTTTTGCCGACGTATCAATTTGCTGTTCTATCTTTCATGAAATATAAAGGAATACTAAGGCACTTCAACATTTTGCATCCATTTATTCGTAGTAACGATGATCAGTGAAATCGCATTCTGTACTTCACTTGAAATACTTTAGAACATTGGTATCTCGGATATTAAAATATACTCTCTAAATCTGAATCAGTGGATAGTCACTAATTACCCAGTGGCATACTTGACAGTGATAATCAGTGAAGTTCAACTAAAAAAGAAAGAATGTTTGAGCATTATATAACTAAAATATTGATATTTGTACGTTAATTTCAATTTTCCAATACCATATTCATTGAATTTAAGCACTAAAACAAGGTTAGTTAGATCACATAATAAAGATTAGCTAGGTTAGAGATCTCACATTTAATTCACTGATTACCAATGGCATACTTGACACTGATATCAGTGATTATCCACTGATTCAAATTTAGAGAGTAGGAAAAAATTAACGTTTTCCACGAGTAAACGATTTTAACTTTTATATGTAAAGTTATCCAATTATAAATATATTTATTATCAAATCATATTAAAAAATATTTTAAAATGTCGTTTTATATTTAACTTTTAGATTTTTTCGAAGTATAACACACGAAGGTTCGAACACGGTTCCGGAAATTATCCAATAGATCAATCCAAAAGTAACAATTTCCATATTTTTGCTTTTGGATTGGTCCATTTAGTTCAAAAATTGGAAATGTTATTAATTGTTACAGTTAATTTCTTTTTTTAGTAGAATAAATCTGTGTGTAGTTATTATTTAAGTGATTCATACAATAATTATAACATTGATTTATTCTATTTAAAGAGATAAACGAAATTACTTACTAATTGAATATTTATCAGCAAAAAGACAAAGGGAGAGAGAGAGAGAGAGAGAGAGAGAGAGAGAAAGAACACCACTTACTTTTTTCTCCACTTCCAACCTTTGTATATATTTTTTCCAAATATCCCATCTTTCTCATAGTTGATTAAATTTTTGAAAAGAGCTTTTTATTCTTAAGTAATTGTCACCTTAAGCTAATTATGATGTAAAAATTTCGATTAGAACCTGAGTTACAAGGTTTTAAAACAAAGATGGGCGTGTAGAGGTCTCCTGAGATTTAAAAATATTTAGTATAGCTTTATGTGTAGCATGAGAAAGTTAAGATCTTGTTAAATTGTCAAATTGAACAAATACAAGTTTTGTTTGTCTAATAAAACTTAATTCTCTTGAGGTAGGAATATAGAAATATTCGAGCAAAGTTATATATATGTTTCTGTCATGTGTGCTCTTTTACATAGAGGAAAGTATAATGAGTTTGCCGCACTGGCAATGTGAAACTGTGATTACTGTGAAGCTGCGAGCTATACGATAAAATGGATCTTCGCGGTTTTTAAATAACTAGGAAACACGAGTGTCTGCAGAAAGAAAGCAGATATAATGGATGAGATTTTAAGTGGATTTATCCCTTTATCGCTCGTGCATTTTGCCCATTCATCGTGCATACGTCACTATAGTTGCTCCTGCAGCGTACGTATAAAAGCGAAGAGTTGTTCGTATTACATTTTAGGGTGACCTTTTGCCATACGCTGGAGTGACCAAATTGTCGGAATTTTACAGATCGATATAAATCTCTGAATTTACCGAACGGAATCAAAAATCCTTTTACAAGATTAAAATAGATGCAAAATTTAGGAGTGCTGCAATAGAGTTTATACTAAAATCGGAAAAAAAGTTAAAAACTTAATTTTTTCAACTCGTAGAATCATAACTTAACGTAGATGTTTTCTTAATACAAAAGTTTTATAGCTCGTATGGACCAAACGATAATGCAGCACTCAGCTCATTATGTGCATAATACTGAGTTTATAAAACTAAGATTAAAAGCTTCAAAAGAAAGATTTATATCAATCTGCAAATGACGTGTATACGAACGCTAAGCAAATACTCGGAATGGTAAACAAAGCAATAATTGTGTCTAGCAGTAGATATTCGATCTTCTAAGAGATGACATTGCAATATGTTAGATAAGGACAGATGAATGCGTTTGAGCGAGACACAACAATATATAATAATATATAATAAGTATAAGAAATGAAAATGAGAGATGTCACTATTATCGAATTTGGAATTTAAAAAAGTCTACTATTGACCTCGATCAAGTTCGGCCAGCATCCCCTTAATCGGTAATATGATTTTAAAATATCATGATGCTAACGTACAATATTAATCTGAGGTATTTCACGAGAAATTTGAAAATAGAAAGACATTATTTATTCATACTGTGATACCTGAAACAAAATTTCATTCTTATGGAATTCTAAATATAGTTTCAAAATAAAACAATAATTTCTAGTTAAAGATAAAAAAATCCTAAGATGATACTAATATTTTTTTAAATATTTAAGGGTAGTTCCTAAAATATAATTCATGGAAGATTTATACATATATATGTTATACATATACTTTATTATTAGAAATTTAAAGACAAACAGCATCTCAACAATGTACTATAAAGTTGTAACAAGAACAATAAATAAATGAACTAAGAAAATATAGTAATATTAATAATTTGTAGTAAATATTGTAGTTAATGTTACTATATTTTTTTAGTTCATATAACTTATTTATTATTCTTATTACAACTTTATAATGTATGTAATTGAGTCGCAATTTGTCTTCAAATTTCGAGGTATACGACTTTTTTTTCTGAGTGTGTTGAAACTAGTATTTTTATAAAACTAATTTGTGACAGTTTATTTCGTTTTAGTGATAAAAATTATTTTTACCATTATTAAAGGTATGCGTGTATATAAACCTCACCACACACGTTATTATATGTGTGATAATTGTGAGTGTTTCGATTTTAATCGAAGACGATACGATAAATAATGAGCAACCGATCTGCTGATAACCGCAAAACGCGCATAAATGTGGGATAATGTGCTGGAAACAATGTAGTGGTCGCTTTTGGGAATACCGAAAACGATTTTGCATTTCCAAGAATACAATGCGATGCTGTACTATGCGCCAAAATTTAGGATAACCGTGTGGTAATCTTTGATTTATCTATTTAATTATTCGCACGGCAGAGAGTACATTTCGCATTGAATTTCAGGAGATCCCTCGTTGCTCGTTAATATTACACGGAATATACCGGAAAATCCATACATGATATAATAGTTCTCTGTCGAATTTGATGAGAACTTGCTTTGAGTGAAAATGAGTGATGTTAGATTACCATATTCAACTTTTACATTAAATCTTTTTTATATTAAATTAAAATTTTACTAATATATATAAATATTGATACATCATTTTTTTGGCTCTCAAAATTAATATGAGTTAATTAGATGGGTTTCTAAAAGATATAATCATACAGCATCACCAGTGGCCATCTTTTTGCGAGCACGCAATTAAATTTGCTTTAGTCAGGCAATATATACTATATATACAGAAGCTTCGATGTGGTCACTTGGGTCACTCGCTGATGAAATTTTCATTTAAATCATGTTACCGTAAAAGGCAGACAGCAACGAGTAGATTTGATGACTAAATCTAATCTTACTATCACAAGTTGGGTCTTTGGCTATAAGGCTACGTACACACACTTGTGATATCAAAAAAATCATGAATTAGAAATTTATTATTAATTTTTAGAAATTAGAAAAAGGTTAAAAAAGATATTTTAAATTTTTCGGACTGTTTAAATTGAGTAATTCGATAATATCGCTACTTTACTCAATTTTTTCACTGAGAATTTTTTTATTCTGACATTATGTTATCAAATTTTCGTCACTTTTTTTACTATTATATAATTAAAATTAATAAAATATATCTATGCATCCTCAGTATAATAAAAAGAATAGAGAAGAAGAGAAAGCAAAAAGGTTATCATATTTTCTCTTTCTATTTACGAAATTGCAAGACAGAGATTTGTTTCTCGCCAAAGAATCAATATTGCAACGTTTCCTTCATGAAACACTCACTTGTTTGTTTCAGAAAAGTGACGTGGTGTCGGCCATTGTGCTGCGAGATGTCAAGAAAGGTAAGACTCGAATTGAATTTTTCGAAACGTTGGTTGCGCGCACCGTCGCTGCGGCGACATTGAATGAAATTTTCAGTAACCTATTTCCGCAATAGTCACCGTGTCGGCGTGTTACAACTTTTGCAACGTGTTTCGCGTGGTCGACGGTTTCTGGCCTCATGTCGGGTAGCATCGTACTTTGACGACCGTTTTGAAATGCCGTTTCGTCACCACTCGTAGCGACGTGTTCTGTAAAAATAAAATGCTTCCATATTTTGTTCGCAATCAACGTAATGATGTGAACGTGCTGCGCGTAGCAATGGAAGCGCGACATTTTGAAAATGTTTAGCTAATTGACGATGAATTGGTCAATATAACATTCTTTAAATAATAATGAGTTGAATAGATGAAATTCATTGAACAGACAGTTAATTGGATTCATCGTTACTTTTATATATCTACTGTTATATCAAAAGAATAATGATAGCTCAATCCCTTGAGTTAAATAATATTGTTATTTTTAACTTCTATATGTGTCAAAATGTAAATCAATTCATTTCTGTGGTTCAATCTAAATAGCGTCCATATTAACGTATGTATAAGTTAGTAAATAATAAACTAAATTTGAGTGAAATTTAATACATTTTCTGTTGAGTTAAATTATTTAATTCCACTGTTTTAGTTAAATTAACGATATTGAGAAGGAGCAGTAGTGACTTATATAGAAATAATTAAAAATAACTTAAATAAGATATAATTTGACGTGAATAGAAGCAAACTGCATATGCCAGTACTACTACAATTCCGATTAATTAGTACATTTATTGTTTCTATGTAATTATTTATATCCGTATCGTACAAAACAATCTGAATAATAATAATTCGTGTCTGTAATATCACAGAAATGTTTATAATGCTTTTAATAAACAATATTACCTTAAAATATTTGTTGCCATCAGTGTAAATTTTTTTATTTGCAATAAAACATCGCTTCATATTAGAAAATGAATAATATTATAGATATTGATAAATTGATTAATATATTTATTAATTATTTCCTACGGTTCTAATTGGAAAAAATTTTTTGTGGATTGAACTTTGCATTACACTAAGCAACATACTAATAACATAAGATTATTCTTATTTATGCACAGGTCTTTGTCCAACAAATTTATTGAATTCTTTTGACGCACAACTTTTTGGGGCTTGTCGTAGTAATTATTAAAACTGTAAATCAAATTACGAGTTAAGATTAATAGATGAGTCAATAATCATATAGTTTAGAAAAATTTTTTTAAACAAAATTACTCGATTCTTAACTAAAATAACTTGAATATTTTTTTATCTTGCATTTTGACATGGATAATAAATGATGTTAGTAATAAATTTTGTGTTAACGAATTTAGAAGGAACTTTAATGCACTTTTTCATTTCTTACTTTTCTAACTAATATAAAAAGTGGGCACTGATAAGATAGTGAAAAATTATAAAAAAGAAGCCATAAAATGTCTCCTGACGCGCACACTATTCCCAAAACTTTCTAAAAACTTTGTACAATACCTGCAGTGATGCTGCGTTTGACCTCTTTTAAAGCAATTAAGACTTAATATTCCATAATCTCTTTAATTAATGCGTCTAGCGTGGTTAGATGTAAACTATGCAAAGACATTTACAAAAAGGAATATTTTTAAATTTTTATGTATTTTACATAACATAATATTTGAATATTTTGTAGTACTACTTGTAAAATTTTTTTAACTTAAACTTGAAAAATATACTATATTTAGGAGATTAGCAAATTAAATATATGGATTTGGTGATCTGTTAAAGTTTATAATATATGGTACGTATATTAAGCACATATCACGATGCGTAACAATTTCAGTTTAATTTTTTCTTGAGTCTAAATAGATCTAAATCATATATCCTCAGATGTGAATACCTAACTCTCTCTAAACTCTATTTGATATTACGTTGCTAAACTCAACAATCTTGCCGATGCTTATATCAGGCTGATTTAAACGCCGCTAATAATCTCATGCGTCCCTAATTCGCGTATACGCATTGCATTTCAATCAAAATAGGCGTCCGAACATAAGCATTACAAGTTTTCGATTAATCATGGCCTTCTGCTCCAATTTCCAAAACAGTCGCCTTGGTAGCGCGCACGTCATAATTTACCCACGTTCGAACATTGTCGCGGAAGACGCGGGATATTGATTTCTCTCGGTCCTCTCGAATAAGGCGTCTATTGTTTACAACAGAATGACCGTCTCAATTATTTTCTGCTTTGTCCTGAGATTATCCTGTATTATGTTCCTAAGCGCGAGATTATCATAAACGATTCCCGATTCAGTTGAGCACAAGGTGCCTCTGTACGGTCCGATGATCGACGCATTAACGAGGAAACGCTTGCATTAGATTTAACATTATATAATATTCATTGAGATAATACGCGTAAATGTTGAGCTTTCTTGTATTGTTTCAATTTTATTCGCTTCTTTGATCGCTTTGTTAAATTAGACTGTTCTACAAAGGTTGGAATTTTATATATTCAATGTTGATTTTTTTCTTTAAACAGAGATAAAATATATTCTGTTGAATCAATGATTTAAAGCTTTGATAGCATACGATACATTATAAACGACAGTTACAATATAAAGTCATCTCTTTTATCTCGGTTTTTTTTTGTGTCTGTCTGGTGGTTTTATTTTATCACTATTCTGCCGCAATTTAATCGGTTAGTAATAATATTAGAGAAATTCAAATTCCTTGAATTTATCTATGTTACAGAAAATTTCTTGTGCAATACTGTAAAATTTAAATCTATCTACATTTATTAAGTATCAATGTATGAATACGTACACCGAAAAATTTTATTCTAGATTTCAGTATATCCGACTAAACTACAGAATGTTTTTACTAAAATAAGCGCCAAGTATATATTATAAAAATTAGAGGATTTCCCTTTATTATAATAAGATATTCTAATTATTTAGAATATCTCTTGTGGAGTAAAATATATTTTAATCTTTACATACACACATTCGGCGTAACGCACGTACGCACGCACGTAGTATGTACATGACATACGTAATGTGTACATGATACGTACACTCGCAAAACTTCCAATTTGTACTTGCTTTCAAAATGGCTGATTAGTTCCGATACATTGTGTTGAAGCAACCATTTTTTCACTTCTTCTATGTTTCACAATGAACAACACTATACAGGTTATAGAGATCGCGAACACATTAGTTATTTTGTTTTCTCCTTCTAACGGAGAAAGAAATATAAATAACTCTAAACTTATAATGCAGCCACTTCAGGAATAAACAAATCTTTATTCAAAAAACTTTATCTCGCTGTCTTTAATCTCGAAAATGTCAGGACACGATACATGCATGCATAAATGAAGCTTCTTCTTCTTTATTAATGGCTCCCGCCTCCCGAAATTATAAACAGAGGTCGATACGGTCAGAAAACATAAAAACAAAAAGGTGATACAATGCTCGCGAAAATGGCGAAGCCTACTCGGATACCGGACGCCTTCGTCTACAACGTCGTCACGCCACACGAACGCGCCGTCAGGACGAACGGACGGGTCGTCCAAAACCTCGAGACAGCTATATATGTTTCTTAGGGCACGGTCTAATGCCTAAATTCTAGCAGAATCGTAAGGCTCGTAATATATTCCTGTAAGACTTGTAAGAATTTTTAAGTGCTTATACCTTTATACGATATTTTTACAGACAGCTTCTTACATAGCTATAAAATTTATAAGAAATCGTAGATATTTACGAATAATCGTACGTCTTACGATATATACGCATAAAATTAGAATACTAGTCATAAGGTCTTACAAGTTTTACGAGAACACGTTACGAGTCTTATGATTCTGCTTAGAATTGACCCATAAGTCGACAACACTTTCAAAAATATACGAGATAAAAGCACCCGAACCGAGACGCGTCCGCTGCGGACGAGTAATTCTTCAGAAATCACGGTAAACACGAAAGCGAATATCATTTGTTAATCAAGCACCGACATTTTTAGAGTATTTTCTTTATGTCTCAGATATTATTCTTAACAAAAGATGTTTATAGAGGAATATTCTAAATTTTTTAGAATATTTGATTAGAATAGCTTTAAACGGAATTATTCTCAAATACAGAATACAATTTTTCGGTGTATATATATAAAATATTACATAACTAATACAAATTAATTGATGTAAGTTTAAATAAAATAAAAAACGAAATTTATAAATCTACATATTTAAAATTTTAATTTCTTTGAACATCAGTCCCTCGAGTCTTTTTATCTCTTCTTAAAAATTTTATTTAAAATATTTAAGATTAAGAAATTCGAGAAGGATCCTATACATTATACATATATATATATATATATACATATCCTACCTACAGGGTGTCTGGTAAGTTTTGACAAAACGCTTGTGTATAGATAGAGCGGACTAAACTGAGTCGAAAAGTCCTCTAATTCTGAAAAAATTCTCAGAACTTTATGAGAAGAAAATAAACAATTTTTGTCTCTTGCTGTTTTTTTGTGAAGTTTATATTAGGGGAGACCGGGGATAGTAGACTCATTTTTTAGTTTCGAATTTTTATAGACGAAATTAAGAGACTTATCGAAAAAATGAATTCTACGCCAGTTACTACATACATTTGACTATCTAATAATATTTTAATAATAAGGGAAAACTGATAATTACTATGAAAAAAAATGCATTTTTCTAATGCATTCCATCTGATTTAACTAGCCCCGGGACCGGGGTAAAATGACTGATGGTATGGGGTAATTTGATTAACATTATTAAAATGAAGATTAATAAATATTTTAAGGTACATCTTTGGCTACATAATAACAAAAATTTTATAAAAATGTATTTTAAACACAAACATATTTATTATAAAAAATGTATAACTTTGTACTAAATGACAATTTATCTAATCCGAATCGTTATCCGAATTACAGTTATAACAAACATAATACGATAAGTTACCCTTTATGCATTTAGAGTATCCACACGCATGTTCACAAAATTATACTTTTAATTATTCTTAATATTTTCACATTATTATTATTACTTCTATTACACTTAAAAATAATTTTACAAAAGAAAGAAGGATGTATGAACATATATGGATATGTTTCATATATAATTATATATGTTTATGAATATTTATACATGTTTATGTATAAATGTTCATAAACGTATATAATTTATCATATTATATATGTTTATACATATTTATACATATGCATGAAAAATTTCTTATACATGTAATTTAACTATTATTACTGGTAAAAAAAGTTGATAGAGAATGATTGAGAACGATAAGATTTCTATCAATTTGTATCGAGATTTCATTTCAAGAAGTTTGGGAGTAGATACTATCAGAGTCGTCACTAAATTAATCATATAGCCTCGTATTGTGGTTAGCCTATTAGCCCCATCCGTTCATTTTTTAAAAACATTAACAGTATACGACAACAAAACCAGATAAACAAAAAAAATCTGTTGGACTTTATTAAGTAAGAACTATGCTTACTACCTAAATGGAAATAAAATATCTCAGACAATTATATACAATTGTAAAACAAAAACTTTAAGAATAAAAATGTTTACTTAGGTGTACGATTTTTTTAAATTGTAGCGTAACTTCTATCATAGATGTGTTAGGAACGAGATGTTACAGCAGACTGAGCGGCAGTCGCTGCTGCGTGCTCAGACGAGTTTACGCGTGTCTGGCGCGATTTGTTTATAACGTAGCCTCGATTATTTTACTTACCCCTATAGTTTACTGACCCCGGTCTCCCCTATTTGAGTCAAAAATTATTGAAGACTAATATTTAGCAATTTTTAGTAATTAATATCTTGTTAACTATTGCGAAAATTGCAAAATGGTAGAGAACTTTTCTTCTTAGTTTAATCCATTTTGCCTCTGTGTGAGAGTTTTATCATTAATTATCAGACACCCTGTATATAAAATTTTGATAAATACCCACTGCATGAAATCCGCGCGTACAAATCTCTATTAATTATTTTTAATTGAAAATTATATCTTTTTACTTTGACGTATCACTCTTGTATTGGTTTCCAATAAGTGAAAAGTGATAAAATGTTGTTAATTTTCTAAATTTAGATTTGCTGACCCAATTTAATTATAACGATACAATTATTTACAATAAGTATATCTACTCTCTAAATCTGAATCAGTGAATAGTCACTAATTACCCAGTGGCATACTTGGCACTGATAATCAGTGAAGTTCAACTAAAAAAGAAAGAATATTTGAGCATTATTTGACTAAAATACTGATATTTGCACGTTAATTTCAATCTTCCAATACCATATTCATTGAATTTAACAACTAAAACAAAGTTAGATCACATAATAAAGATTAGCTAGGTTAGGAATCTCACATTTAATTCACTGATTATCAGTGGCATACTTGACACTGAGATCAGTGATTATCCACTGATTCAGATTTAGAGAGTAATAATATACTGATAAAATCTAAACGTGATTGTTAAAAATCTAGTTTATTGTGTCGTGTATTTTGTATGTGTGCGTATGCATTTGACATTAGGCAATGATAGTGAAGACCTCAAGCTCAAACAATTGCATATAATATTAAGTGTATAAGATACATGTAGTGAATACGGTCTATAGGTCTGCAATAGGAATTTCTATTTCATTTTGAGTACAGCTGCTTTAATCGAACCGCGGCAAACAAGTATTCAGGTGAGTTTACGGTTGGAGTCGATGAATTTCGCACTACAGGCGATTTCGCGATGCGAGCTACAGCTTTCTCTTTCTCTACAACCGATGTTTACCGAGTTCTTCGCTAAGCAGAAATAATCGGACTCACCGGCTCTCTCTCTCTCTCTCTCTCTCTCTCCCCCCCCTCTCTCTTTTTCGCGCACCAATCGATACACGTTTATCAGCGCTCCCGAGCTGTATAGCGTACGAATCCTTTGAAAAGATAAAGCACAGCATATAAATATTTGACAGCGCAGAATAGCACGGTATAAACACGTTTCGCATATTTCCCCTCTAGCAGAGAGAATCCGCATTTTAATGCCATCGCTCGCGAATTTATTCGTGGGTAACGGCGTTTATGCGTAGATATAAATAACGCGAAAATCACCTCGTGCTCTTTTCGCGCGATAATAAACCTTCGCGGAGCGATATTTCGCTCAGCCAAACGCACCGAACCGACACGATGTCACTGCACTTTTCCTCGTTGTCTCGTTTTTCTTTACATATTTTCGTCAGCAGCCGAAACATAAATCAATCGGTACCGTTGCAATAGCGAACACATTTTAGACTCTTTCTTTCCTTTTAACAGAAATAACAATAACTCGATATGTACCGCGAACCTCCCTCATTCGTTATAATAGTGGTGATGGTTGTAATAGTTTTAATGATAATAAGTTTATCAGCATTCGCATGCTTTTCCGGTTTCGCTATGAGCAATAACGAGTCGTCAAGTGAACTGATGAATATTAGCGGTTTAAAATTTTACATTATTCCTTGAATTTTTAAATTATCGCATCGTGTAAGACTCAGCATGTTATAAATGAGTATTATAAAAATGAAGTTGACGATCTTTTTGACGTAGGTACGTTATAGGGGAAAGTTGCCGAATGCGTACCACTTAACTTATTTTTTATTATATTTTCCATTTGGCGCTGTTTTGTATGCAAATGAATATTAGAAATTGTAGCTTGAGGTTTTGGACGCTTATTATTACATGTTTAACTTTCCACCAATAACAAATGAATTTGTTATAAATCTTTTTGTAACATGCTACAAAAGATACAATTTAGGCAACCGGTCGCCTAAATCGTACCTATAAGTATTTTTTACCGTATTTCCTTTGAAAGTATTGAATTTATAAATGAAAACAGTTAAAAATATAAGATTAATAAAAGAAATCATTAACTAATACTTAATAATTAATTAATACCTAATTTTAATAATTTATTGAAGAAAATCAAATATTTTATAATTATTAAATAACAATAATAAAAAAAACAAATGACACCAAAAAAAATTTGCTTATATATATTTTTGCACTTAATGTTTATATTGATATCAATTATTAGTTTTATTATTGTCAGTTATCAGCCTTATCTTTTGATGGTACGATTTAGGAAACTTGA
>NW_017257442.1:311920-313853 GCF_001594055.1 Mycetomoellerius zeteki | reverse complement strand
CGCTAACATCTATAAAACAAGATGTAGGCTATTATATTTTTGTCTATATTACTCATTTCTCATATATTTTATATTATTATTACTAAATATTGCCTATATTAACTAATAATATAAAATATTGATGAGGTACGATTTAGGCGACCAGTATACGCATTCGGTAACTTTCCCCTACACGCGTGTCACAGCGCATGTCGTGCGTGTGAAATTATATTGCGTCAGTGCAGTACGGCGAAATTGCGATGCTATAAAAATATACTTTTGACACAGCTGACATATCGAAGAATCGCAAAAAAACCTTAGAGTCAGGCGGAAGTGCATGATCACCCCGTTGCCGAGAGACGTTTTTATTATGCCGGTCGCGCCGTGACGCATCTCTGCGTCTTGCATTATTTTCCGTTCCCAGCCGGCATGTCCGGCTTCATTTTACCCCTTTTTACGTCGACACGTTCCACACCGTTGAAGTATACACGTAATAGGAGAGAGATAAAAGAGTAGGAAACTCATGCCGGCGGAACATGTTGTACTTCCATGAACTCCTTGTGGATTTGCATGTCGTATCCGAGGCGCGCGCTCGTCTGCTGCGCGCGCGTAAAGGATCGATTTCAATTATTCCCTATCAAGACGTCCGTGCTTGTTTCACAAATAAATTGTAATTTACATTGTAAATTAAATATTCCGCCATCAATTCATTTCGTATTTGCGATCGATGAGATAAATAACAGTTCTACGAAAGTGATGCATGAAAAGAACGGTTTTGCTAAAGTATCTAAAAAGTTATATACATATATATATATATGTATATATATACACACAGATCTGAAAATAATTTTATTGGAGCTTTAAAATAATTATGTAGATTGCTCAAGTTGGCTGCTAAAATGTTAAAATTTTTTCTAGCATTATTATCATGTTTGAACGTCCTATGTAATTATTTTTGTGGCTGAACAAAATTATTTTTAAATTTTTATTTCAATTATACTTTTAGATTTGTATTTAGCTAAATTTTTATATAAAATTACTTTAGCAAAACCATATGGCATTTAATGGCGAGTTGATTATTTTATGTAAATATACTTCTAAATTATTTAATTCGTCTATTACTTATTTAATAAATTTTATAAGACTGGTAGAAATTTCATGCATTTTTTTAACAGTTACTAAACAGTTATACCAACTTCTGTCTAGTAACTGAGAAGGAAAACTACTTAGAATCCCAATCAGGATGTAACATTTTTTGTATAGTCATTTTTCCCCTACAGCACAAAGTTGCACAAAAGTTTGTTGCAGCAATATTGCAGAGATTTTGCAACGATATTGCTGCAAATTTTATGCTGTATGGGGAGGTTGTTATCATATCCACTACGCTACAAATACTCGAGTATGAACGTTCTAATAAACTCTAAAGGAAGTGCCGTTATTGACTTTAATATTGAAATATCTCGGAATCGGTAGATCGTCTACGCCCAAATGGAGGGTAATTTTTATTCAGGGGAACATATTAGGTGCGCAACTAAGTTCCCGCTGTTTGTCAATAGATGGTTCCAGCAGTAAGTGCTGGTCGATTCTGACATAATCTAAACGTCATGAACCAAGCTTAGACATATGGTAAACAAACCGCTTCGACACATTAGTGATTTTGTTTTGATGTTATATTCTTTTGGTTGTGTGAAAATGTCTGATTTTGTGCCAAATAATCGTCATATGCGGGAAGTATTGATTTTCTTCTTTCATTCGAAGAAAACGGCGGCTGAAGCGCATCGAGAGCTCCGAAAAGTTTACGGAGATGCTGCTCTAAGTGAAACAACGTGCCGAGATTGGTTCCGTCGCTTCAAAGACGGTGATTTCGATGTTGACAACCGTCCGCGTGAAGGAAGGCCAAAAACCTTCGAAGACGCTGAATTGGAGGCATTGCTCGATGAGGATCCGTGCCAAA
>NW_017257442.1:311526-311787 GCF_001594055.1 Mycetomoellerius zeteki | reverse complement strand
CCGTTAAAACCTATCTGCAAACGCTGAAATGGGAAGTCCTACCCCACCCGCCATATTCTCCAGATATTGCGCCGTTCGATTATCACTTGTTCCGTTCAATGGCACATGGTCTGGCTGACCAGCAGTTCGACTCATATGAAGACATCAAAAAATGGCTTGATTCGTGGATAGTCTCAAAAGATGAACAGTTTTACCGTAACGGTATTCGAGCTCTGCCAGAAAGATGGGAAAAAGTAGTAGCTAGCGATGGGCAATACTTTC